>NW_015557379.1:1720610-1729654 GCF_001515605.1 Sinocyclocheilus anshuiensis | reverse complement strand
TGGTGACCAACTACAAAAAACGTCTTACCTCTGTGCTTGCCAACAAGGGTTTCTGCACCAAGTACTAAGTCATGTTTTGCTTGGGGATCAAATTCTTATTTCACTCACTGAAATAAGGAGATTGCTTTAATCGGAGCATCACTGAAATGCAAATCTTTTTATCTAACTTTTATATAATGTTTTTTTCTGGATGTTTTGGTTGGTATTCTGTCTCTATTCGTTAAAATAAGCCTACCATAAAAATTACAGACCCTTCATTTCTTTGTAAGTGGGCAAACTTACAAAATCAGCAGGGGATAAAATAAATATTTCCCCCACTGTATATAAATAATAATTTTTCACTTGATTAATTCCATGAGTAACAATTACATTTATATACTGAAGCAACAATGCTTCTACAAGTCTGTGATCTTTCATTGTGACTCATGCTTCACAGGACTCGAACCAGAGCACATTGCATTTCAAGTGCAATTCTGTACCGGGTGAGCTACCGAGCAAGTTTACTATGTCAGAAAAGCCATACATATGAAGCTGGTTATTTGATGCAAATGTCAAAATGTGTTAGTTTACAAATCGCGCACTATGGTAAAAGTGTTTTGAGGTCATAACACAGTATTGTGGAAGGAACTGCAGGAAAATAAGTCTTTTATTAATCAATAATCTGCCTCATAATCATAATCTGTGTGAAAATGAGTATAAGTGGTTGGTGTTTTACAGCCACTAGTGTTTATTTCAACTGGAAACTACACTGCATTGTATGTATAGGCAAGTTTTTAGAGTTTTGCAAAAACATAGGTAGAGGCGTGTTTTTTCCAATGAGCCTGGGTTGAAAGAAAAGTCTTCTCTCATTCATTGAACCTTGCTCTCTCCTGAGGATGGTTTACTCTGTGACTGGGCCGCCACCATTCAAGTGTTAAATTCAAACGGCTAATTAGAGGAGATGTGCGGATCAATGAGATGTATTGTAACTGGAATCTGAAATGAATCTGTTTTGGATCAATGTGAAGGAGTGCAGGAAAAACGGGAAGAGAGGACAATAAAGGAGAGGAACGCATATGGGGGTTGGGAGTTTGACCTTTTCCATGAGAAAAAAAAGAATACACATTTAGCCACTAATAAGTGACTTGAGAAGCATCGGCTGCCACTGGTGTCCATGCATCATGAATGCTGCCCTGATGCAGTGCTGAACATGTTTATTTTTTCTCTTATGTCTGTCATGCCTCATGTCTTATATGTTTAAACTGTTATGTAGGAAAGCATGCTTATATTCAGATCATGTAATAACTCCCTGTCTCCTGCTTTCTACACATCCCTCACCTATGAAAATAAGAAAACAACACTGTGAAAAATCCACTCAACACCTCTGAGGGTCCTTATGCGCACTGTTATAAATTCAGTCAGGACTCAAATATATTTTTAAGATATTGCCATTAGTGAAAACAAGGGCTCTGTCCCAAAACCTAGTGACCTGCCATAGCTTACATAGTCAGCTGCCTTCTTAGGCAGCATCCAAACTGAAATGGAACCTCATAAGTGAGCAGAATTAAAACAGGCAGAAACATGAAAAGTAAGGTAGACAACTGATTTCAGTAGAGTTTGATAGCTAAGCACTGCAATACTCTAACACAGGAATTCCCAAACTTTTTTTGTCAGCTGCTAAAATATTTACTTGAAATAATACAGAATAATGAAATAAATAATGAGAATTTAAGTTAATATTTCAACAATTTAACAACATTTGCATGTTCACAGTTCTCTGATTTCCATTAATGTCGCATGTCATGCAGGTAAACAAATTAAATATTTATATTTTTAGTAAGCATTTCATTTCATTTTTATTATTTTTATTTTATTTTAACTTTTCATTTTTAAATTTTAATTTCAATTTTATTTATTTAATTATACATTTAGGTATTTGTAATTTTACATTTTTATTTTATTCTAAATTTACATATTTAGTTATACAATGAGTTAATTAATTATTATATTTTTACTAACTCCGAACCCTAGTTTGGGAAATCCTGCTCTAATAAGCATGAAAATACATAATACACAAATATAGGGTAAACATGTCAAATTTTAATTAGATTGAACTAATTTCACCTAAACTTCTTGCTATAAATTCATAATCATTTCTTTCATTTTTTCATCCATTTAAATAGATTTTTTTGTAATTCATTATGGAATTGCATTCTTTCTGAAGGTTACATTTTTTGCCCAAAATAAGGTATCACGAAGAAATAACACAAGAAGTAGCATAAACCGTGGTGCTTACCTTTTGGAAAAGCCTTTTCCATGCAGTACGTCTATGATGCCTTCATGCCTGTGCAGTCATTTCACTAAATTTTGAAACAGAGAAAATATTCTAATATTATATAAGAACGATCCAAAAAGGCAACATGGAAAACCTGATTGCAAGAGGCCTAATAGCTGCACCATATGCTAGTTATAAGTGTTGCTAATATGTTTTTAATGATAGTGAGCCATTTCTTTATGATTTGCTTGAAATTCCTGTGTTCATATCACTTTGATGTCACATATGAGCCTCGTGCACACGCCTGCTTCAGTAGAGTTTGTATGTGTGGTTCTCTCTTTTATTTAGTTAATAAAATGAGCATATTGAACATGTTAGAGGTCGAGCCCTGTTTTCCTCTAGCCTAAAAAAAGGGTAGTTGACAGACCAAAACATATTTTTGAAATTAAGTGCTAATTATGTGGGTCAGTTCAATATGGCTCTTATTTGAATGAGGAGTTTTGGTTTTTATTTATATGAGTGTAGTAATCTCAGCTCCACTTGAATCCACAGTCAGAAAGACATTAATACTTTTATTCAGCAAGGATGCATTAAATTCATCAATAGTGACAGTAAATGCACTTCAAATGTTACAAAAGGTTACTATTTCAAATAAATGCTGTTCTTTTGAACATTCTATTCACCAAAGAATCCTGAAAAATAAAATGTATTACAGTTGGTTTCCACAAAAATATTAACTGTTTTCAACAATAATAATAATGTTTCTCGAGCAGCAAATCAGCATATTAGAATAATTTCTGAAGGATCATCTGACCTTGAAACTGGAGTAAAGATCCTGAAAATTCAGCTTTGCTTCACGGGAATAAATACAATTTTTAAATATATTAAAACAGAAAACAAACAGCTGTGGTCAATTGTAATACTATCTCACAACATAACTGTTTTTACTGTGTTTTTTGATCAAATAAATGCGTCCTTGGTGAGCATAACAAATTTCTTCAAAAATCATTTATATATATAGTCATTCACATTTCCTACATCCTGCTCTACAGCCCGGCTCAAATCCAAGCATCAAACGGCCACTGTAACCTTAATGAACCCAAACATCAAGATGTGGTAGAGTCGCTTTTTCCCCCCTGCATATCCTTTCATGCGTTAGGTTAACCATGATCTCACATCAGGTTTGTTATTGCAGTCTCAGACCAAAGGCAGGCCAGAAATGAATGGCTCGTTTGAGATGTGGTGTGATAGTTTAATTGGCTCAGGCTGAATTGTGTTAGCAGTCATGTAGACCAGAGTGTGGGTATATATAACCAGAGACAATAAATGCCCTTGTTAGGAGCCACCGACCACCCAGCGACCACAGACAGGATCCCTTCAGATATGTGGGCACATCTGATGTTGACATACTCTATATAACAACACAGCTTTGCCATCGATGTACAAGATAATTCTAAGAACCTGTCCACATGAACGCGGTTATTTTTAAAACCACAGCTTTTTCTATGCGGTTTGGCTGTTCGTCCACACATAAACGCAGCACTAGTTCACTGAAACTGAACATTTTTGAAAACGCCTGCCAGGGTGAAGATTTTCAAAAACTCTGGTTGCAGTGTTGTCGTGTAGCCAGCGAAACCGGAGTTTTTGGTTTGTGACGTCGGCGCCTGCGCTGTTATCGCCGCCTACTGGAGACTTTTTCAGGCTTCTGATTGGCCAACATGGCTTTACGGTTGAGATTATATCGCCACCTGTTGGTTTGGCATGCTCTTGACAGTGCTTCATAGCATGCGTTTGCGTTTTCATGTGGACGGAGATTTTTTTTTAAACGGAAGAAGGAAAAACTCAGTTTATAAAAATACCCGTGTACATGTGGACATGGCCTAAAACTACAGACACATTCACACTCAAAATGCACACTAACCTTTGCTTCTCTGAAATATTTCTGCATAAATGAATACATATTTGATAAGAAACACAAAGTAAACACATTTTAGAACTGTTACAGTAGGGCTGGGCGATAAATCGATAACGATAACAAGAGTTCGATACATGTTCAATATAATGTCTAGCTTCTAGCTTCACTAGAGCAGATGCGTTCACTCGCTGATGAGTCTCAGCGCTGTGAGATCCAGTGTGAAGCTCTTGAATTCAGCGAGGAACACAAATAACTCTGTTTACAGCCAGATGAAACAGCGCTGACAAACAGGAGAAACACTGTGCGCAACGATACAGTCAGAAGGCTTTTTAATCTACAAATCGCCATCATTTACCATGGATTTACTGTAGTAGCATTAACTGCACCATGGTATTGTGTCAGAAATGTGGGTATTCTTGTCGAATTTTATTATATTATGAATGTAGACATGTATTAAAGTAACAATTTCAGCAACAAACACACGTGTACAGCTATTCACTGTCATTCACTCACTTAACTCTAGGGGGCTCTAAAGTCGCAGTATTACACAAAACTACATGTACTGTTACTTGTCATTACTTGTCATTTCTTTGGAATTGTTAAATTTACTAGCAATTTCTGAGTGAAAATTGTTTATACATTTTTTTTCAATGCAATTCAAGCTCCATGTAAATCAACATAAATAGCATTCAATAATGAATCTTGCACAGTAAGACTAGGAACGTCTATTTACCCTCCAGGATTTTTTAATTGCAAGAACTAACACCAATCCCTATGCTTTTTGTGACAGCTTGCAACTTTGTTTTATTTCCATGCATGAGGCATGAACTTGAGGGATAAAGAAAGCAATATCAGCTGATCAATATCTATGAATCCCAGGCCAATCAAATCAATCAGCACGCTGGTAATGCTGAACTGATCTTTCGCTGTTCTGCAGCGAATTTCATTTGAAAGCCTACAGTCCATTAACTCTACAGCACTCAAAAAATGATCTTCAATAATTGAGGAAAACTTCACTACACAAATTAAATGCATGCAACAATACTAAAACATGTCAAAACAAACAAATAATACTGAACATACCTAATTAAATTAAATTGTTTATTTTCCTATGGGGTAGTAAATGCATGACAGAATTTTCATTTTTGAGCGAACTATCCCTTTAAAGTAATGCAAATAAACCTTATAGTTAAATTGCTAGCAATGGCAGATGTAACCATGTCAAATAAATAAAAACTTATTTTACTATAAGTAAACATCATGTAGTCACACATAAGCGCCCCCTCTTATAAATCCCCAACAGAAATTAACATTAAACACTAACATGGCTTTATCTTTACTCAAAAACTCTAAAATAATACTCTCCCAATCCAGTCCAGTGCAAAGTACACAGGGAGCTTGAAATCCATAGCTCAGTTTCAGTGGTCAACAAAAATTAGTATAGTCCAAAAAACACAAACTATTAAGTAAACTTCAGTTTTACAAATGAATGTGAAATTGGGTTGCTTTAGCTGATTTTAAAACAGGTAAACTGAACAAACAGCAAAACAATTTGCCCTTGATTTTCATGTAAAGATCATATGAAAATGCTCAGTATTGCAGTCATTCTCATTTAAAGGCTACATAGCATTATCCATTTTCATCTAATGAGAAATGCTGACTTTTTACAGCAAAACACCAAAAATGCATGAAAATGACACTGAATATGAAGCCATCCTGGCCCACAATAATCTACTTCCACAAGTAAGTAAATAGGGTCAATTTTTTACTTTTATAGCATCCGATTTTACTTTTTTTCCAGAAACCAAATTGTAATCCTTCCTTCATTTTTCAGATTCACCGATTGAGGCGATTTACTTCTGTGTAATGAAGATACAGTTTTCAAGCTCTAATTTTGCCCATTAATAATTAACCGCCTTTTAGCGTATGTGTGTGCGTTTGAAGTATACGGTGACGCTGCATGTGGCTGCCTGTCACAGAGCAGAGGATTCTGGCCCATGTTAAGATCCGAGGTGCGGTTGAACCACACGTCGTTCCGTAGACATTTTATCCCGGCCACCTGTAGCCCAGCGAGGGGAGCAACAGTAAATCACGTGACCGCTTCCCCGAGACGAAACCCTAATCCCGAGCCTGATCGGGCCGGTTCAGGGATGGAGGGCATGGTGAAACTCGAGGCGACAGCTTCACCAATGAAGAGGCGGAAAAGTGGTCCCTGCGCTCGCCTTGTTGTGTCAGCACGGCCCCATTAATGTCACTTTAGTGCCAGCGGCCCCTCCCGCCGCACGTGCTGTAAGTGTGTGTGAGCGAGAGGACAGGAGCGGGAATGCGGGGTGTGTTCCGGCCCCTGCGGATACTCTACACCCTCTTCACGCCTGACGGGCTGTCAGAGGTTATTAGTGTGACCCCGCGGCCATCCTCGGGGAGAATACGAGATCTCACTGATGCGCTCGGATCTGATCCGCGCTGGAGGAAGCAGGTGAATAACATGGGCATGAATGCATGCTTCACCTGCTTATTTACACAAACTTATATTTATATTTCATTAGCTCTGTAACCAAAAACTATAAGATGCATGCATGCATTTAAATGCATCACAGGACCCAAATCCCAGAATGCATTGCACCACACTCCCAGAATGCACTGCGAGTGAAAAAGAGAGAAATTTTAATTGTGCATACTATTCAAAAGTTTTTTAATAAATTAATACTTTTATCCAGCAAGGATGCATTATACTGATCAATAGTGACAGTAAAGATCTTTACTAGTAAAGAAGTTAAAAATCTAAAGACATTAACAATGTTTGAAAAGATTTCTATTACAAATAAATGCTGTTCTTTTTAACTTTCTGTTTATCAAAGATTTATGTCTGTTTCCACAATATACATGACTGTTTCCACAAAAATATGAAGCATCACAACTGTTTTTAACATTGATAATAATAATAAATGTTTCTTGAGCAGAAAATCTGCATATAAGAATTATTTCAGAAGGTTAATGTGACTGAAGCATCTTGATGGCTGCTGAAAATTCAGCTTTTGCATCACAGGACTAAATTACGTTTTAAATTGCTATAGAAAACACTTGTTTTAAATTGCAAAAACATTTCATAATAGTGTTTTTACTGTATTTTTCAATAAATAAATGCAGCCCTGGTGAGCATAAAAGAGACTTCTTTCAAAAACATTAAAAATAATTCAAAACTATATTTTGAATTAGAATTTAAAAAGTGAATCAAATTATAAACTGACTGTTACATTACAAATAATAATTAAATAAAATGTTTTTTTTTTTAAATGAGGATACTTTTATATGATAAACTACTGTGTTCAATCACAACTAGAATAGATGTCTAATCTAGTTCTTGAAGCAAAACCAGTTGAGAACAACCGCTTAACAAAAAAAAGCATGATTTTCAGATGTGATTTTTATGTGGTTTTGGGTCTCTCAATATGTTCCCAAAGTGATAAAGTCCCAGATGTGCAAATTTGAAGCCGCAAAACCATTTTCACAAAACACATGAATTTAACATGCTCCCACATGTGCTCATATATGACTAACATGTGTTCACATGTAAAATGCATGTGCATTTTCCATAAGGGTCTACCACACAAAATATACACAAACAGCTTTGTGAAAGCAAGACTGACTGTAATTCTCTCTCTCATTGTGTGAGTTAGGCTGGCAGGCCTGTGTGTTGTTGATGTGTGGCCTGGTCAGATGGTCTACCGACTGCCCACATTTGCCACAGATCTATACCCTCTGTCCCAGTGCAGAACCACCCTCACCAGCTGATCTCTGACGCTAACCACCAGTTAAACCCGACTCATCTCATTACTGGGCCAGAATCGCTGGGGTATTTGGGATCTGGTGAATTACAGTTCTCACAAGCCATTTGTTCTCAGCCTCTAACCTTTAAAGTCCCCCCTATTATGGGTAATGAAAGGTTCATGTTTTGGTTTTGGGAGTCCCCAACAGGTTGACATGCATGCAAGGCCAAAAAACACTTTCATTGTCTTATAATATGCATTTATTTTTACCTTACTTGCTCAATGACTCCCAAACGATTCGCTCAACGATTAATTTTTCCAAACCCCTCCTTTGCGTGACGCTAATCTGCCTGCGGTGATTGGTCTGATTGGTCTTATTTTCATTTCATCATGCCTGTAATAAAGCAGCGTTTGTGAGCACAGTGCTGCTTTGTGTACAGCATTACCGGGGAAACAGCTATTTTTACCTCCAACAGCGGCAGCTAGTGGCAAAGAATTAATTTGCATTTTCATTCAGACCAACACGAAAATACCAACAAGTGTGCGGGCAATATGCTAATGTGTCATGTTGACGTCAACATGAAACGGCTTGGGATTCGTTTGAAAAACGACTCGTTACAATGATTCAGAGTCGACTCTTTCTTTTGAGAGACAATAACTTCATACACGGTGCACTTTCAGATTTAAAACTTTGCAGGATGTTTTCATTCACTTAGAGCTGTGTTACACACTGCATGAAAGGTCATTTTCAAAAATCCATAATAGGGGCACTTTAATATTAAATGTCAGCGATTAATTCAGTCTCAACCGCTTACAGACTACATTTAAACTCAACAGATGTTTAAATAGCATCTTTGATTTAAACTTCAGCAACAAAATGGTAATTGGTAAGATATATTCATTTTTATGCATAATATGAAATCATCTTATTAGTAGATTAGATAATCTTTTAGGTAATAGATGATCTCCATTTGCATAATAACTAAAAATGTGTTCATAAAAGTCTCAACCTAGCATTTTTACATTAAAATGTTTTAGAAAAAAATACATGTACACATTGTGAAATATTACAATTTTAAATAACTTTTTTCTATTTTATATATATATA
>NW_015557379.1:1716196-1720380 GCF_001515605.1 Sinocyclocheilus anshuiensis | reverse complement strand
ATATGCCGATTTGCTGCTCAAGAAACATTTCTTATTATTATCAATAATGAAAACAGTTGTGCTGCTTAATATTTTGTAGAAACCTTTATTTCTGAAATTTTCTGTAACATTATGAATGTCTTTACTGTCACCTTTGATTAATTTAATGTGTCCTTCCTGAATAAAAGTATTAATTTCTTTAAAAAATCTTGCTGACTGAAATGATTTTAAATCATTCTTGTGTTCATTAAGTGAAAACAGTGTGAAAAGTTAAGAGTTTTACTGTATTTTGGTTAAATTAAACATTCTGAATCTAATTGGAAGCATTGACTAATTGAAATAGTGGTTCCTAAGAAATTTCAAGAAGGTTCAATGCAAACAAATAAATACTGAGAAACTGGATATTATCAACAGTGTTGGGGAAAGTTACTTTTAAAAGTAATGCATTCTGAGTTGCATTATTTTTATTCATTTTGAGGAATACGGAATCTGTTTTTTTTGTTGTGAGTGAGATGAATTAATGCATGTTCATATTTATTTTAGAATTACAGCAACATCTTCTGATTTCTCTCAACATGGGGACAGAAGAGCTGTCAATCAATAAATTGGAAAAAAAAAAAGTAACTTGCGTTACTTATTTGAAAAAGTAACTCCGATATTCTCTTGTAAATTAAAAAGTAATGCGTTACTTTACTAGTTACTTGAAAAAAGTAATCTGATTACGTAACTCGCGTTACTTGTAATGCATTACCCCCAACACTGATTATCAAACAGCTGAAAAATGAGATAATTAATTTTTTCCCCTGCCAAAATTTACAGCAATGCCATTACGTCAGATTTTCACTATAAAAACACATCTACCAACAGTCACACATTTACACTTATCTATTCATCAGATAAAGTACACTCACATGCAACACAGACACAGTTATTCTTGAATACAAAACACTGGAGGACACGCAAAGCCCTTTGAGTCTCTCTGCCTCCCTCAGTGCATCAATAAATAAAGCAAACAGCATTAAGTATAACTTGAACTATATGAATGAGGCTCTAATTTAATAGCAATAGTATTAGTGTTTTAAGGTTTGGCCATTTAGGTGAAACTCTAAGCCGATGTGGGAGTAATTTGGCCGTAAAGAAATTGATTCTGACCATCAGGCAGTTTCTCATGTTCAAACAGAGGCTGCAGTTAAACAGGATCATTGCTGTTAAACACATTACCCAGGTATCCCCTCTGCTCACAGCCAATGATTATATGTCCACGCTGAGGGATTGAAATTCTGTGCAAATATAAAAATGATCACGGAGCATGACTGGAAAGGAGAATTAAAGCCGTCCATTACGCCGCAGGAGACTGTGACGCAGATGTTTCTTGTGTCAGGGATTATTAATGGATCTACACTGTAACATAAGAGTCAGTTTTGATGTATGTACACACTTGTCAATGGAGACTTACCTGCTGCCTGTTGCTTTGAAGAAATAGAATGAGAAACTGCTACTGACCCATGACCCTAAAAAACACAAACATAGATCTGAGGCAGAAAACACAAGATTTGATTTCTATACAAAAGTAGATGGTTATTTATACTGACAAGCTCCAGAAAGTGGGAGGAACAGACTAAAATTAGACTAAACTTTGACTAAAAAGTCATTATCCACTAATTAGTCGTTATCCAATTATTATTTAAAATGATTAATTAAATAACAGAAAACACTATATTGTACATTAGCACTGATAACAAGAAAAAGACACAAAACTAAACTAAAATATGTCAAGTGCCATACAGGGACTTCTGGAAATGTTATTTTACTCTTTCTCACTATAAATTATATGGTAATTCTTAGGTTTTACTTGTAAAAACCATACATTTGACAATATTTTACAGTAAAATTACATGTAATATGATGTACAAACAATAATAACTTTTTATTGTCTATAGGGTAACTTGCATATAAACAACTAACAGTTTTTAATTGTAGAATTTTTACAGTTCTGTAAAATTGCAAATATTTTCAGATATTAAATCAATTTTAGAGTTTAAAAGGGACTTCTGGAAATGTCCTTTTAACGTTCTTCACTATAAATTATATGGTAATTCATAATTTTTACTTGCAATCACCATAAATTTGACAGTATTTTACAGTAAATTTACATATGATGTATAAACATTTATTTATTTACTTTTTACTGTAACTTGAATAACCAACGAACAGGTTTTTACTGTAGAATTTTTACAGTTTTGTTCTTCAAAAATTACAAACATTTTTAGATATTTAGACATTAAATCTCAGTTGGTGACATGATGACTTTTGGCCTTAAAACTCTTTCAGCGAATAAAGAAAACATAGAATATAGTGCAAGAATCACATGAAAAACTATATTGTTATGAAACTCACAAAGGATCAAGGGGGGTGCTTTTATCCATTATGCAAGAAAAATCTAAAAATCCAATCAGAACAGAGGTCATTTACATACATTTAATGTCTTAATAGTATGGTAACAAAAGCAGTTGTTTGAAAACGGAGGGTGAAAATGGTTGTGTAAAACTCAATTATGACTGTTTTTGGAGCAAAAAGACATTCTAAATCAGGGCTGTCCAAACTCGGTCCTGGAGGGCTGGTGTCCTGCAGAGTTTAGCTGGCAAGTTGGAGCTAAACTCTGCAGGACACCGGCCCTCCAGGACAGAGTTTGGACAGCCCTGTTCTAAATGGACATCAGGGAAAAAATAAAGCACTTCAAAAGTGTACGATATTGCTTTTGCTGGGCATACATACTCTCTTAATGACGCACAACACACAAACACATTCTCAAATGCATCCTCTCTCTAAAACAGATTGAAACACACCTCATCTTGACTTGCACATCTCCAGGGTTTCTGTGGCCAGCGCTCCCTGCAGTGTGGCTGGCCAACAGGAGGCATTTACCGTACACTCCACCCTTCTCTAAGTACAAACAATCACAAAAGCACTGATGGCAGTAAACAGAACCAAAGCCACAAACCCACTTCCAGCTCCTTCAGTAATACAGCTGACCACAGTCACAGAAATTCAGAGTGCTCCGGTGTCCCGTGCTGCGTCAGGTACATCTGCAAACATAATTCACTCCACCAGACTACAGGACAGTTGTATTGCTTTTTTTTGTATCTCGGTTGCATTCAAAGTTATGTGCCATTTCAGATGTTTCTTCTAAAAGTCTTTTGGAGAAATAACAACAGACACAAGTGAGCAAATTGTTAACATACAGAGCTGTAAAATTAAAATGAAAAACTACCATTTAAAAATCTGGAGTCAGTAAGTTTTTAAAAGAAGCCTCTAATGCTCACCAAGGTGTCATTTATTTGATCAAAATGCAGTAAAAAAATGAAATATTATTGCAATTTATAATAACTTCAAACTGTAATTTATTCCTGTGATGCAAAGCTGAATTTTCAGCATCATTACTCCAGTCTTCAGTGTCACTTGATCCTTCAGAAATCATTCTAATATGCTGATTTGCTGCTCGAGAAACATTTATCTTCATTATCAATGTTGAAAACGGTTGTGGCTGTACATTTTCTTTTTTTTTTTGGAAACTGGGTATATTTTTTCAGGATTCTTTGCTGAATAGAAGGTTCAAAAGAACAGCATTTATTTCTAATAGAAACCTTAACATTGTACTGTATTGTTTTTGCTGTCACTTTTGATCAATTTAATGCATCCTTGCTGAATAAAGGTATTCATTTATTTTCAAATATCTTACTGACCCCCAACTTTTTGAATGGTAGTGTAATTGTGAACTAGTTTTCTCCTGCTCGTCTTGTATTTAGGTCTATATTTGTGCAGCTCTGGTACTCACACACTCCACTTAGCCATTTTCTGTACGTCTCTTTTCCGTTCCTCAAGTCATTCATGGGTAACGTTGGCATCACTACAGAGGGCTGACATTAAAGTGACTGACTGTAATAAGATATAAAGACTGAAATTATTAGTTTTTATTGAAACCGCAGTTACTGGCGCAGTAACGCAGTGCTATTCAACTGTGAACGCACAAGGAAAGAGCCAAGATGGCAAGAAATGGCCCTGATTATACTACACCAATCCACCGCAAATATATAACATCCCTACACAGACCTACAGCTTTGCCAACAAACTGAGAGGTAAGATTTCAAATATATAAAGTAAAATCATGCCAAATACTGGTGGGGGGGGGGGGTTGGGGGGTCAGA
>NW_015557379.1:1711166-1716158 GCF_001515605.1 Sinocyclocheilus anshuiensis | reverse complement strand
TCATTCCAAATGCTGGTGGGGGGGGGGGGTTAGGGGGTCAGACCACCAAACGTAGTCAAAACAAAAAGTTTGGAGACTTTAATTCTGTACATTACATTAGGAATTATAGTTATTATAAACTTAGATATGAATAAAATGCATCTACATCTCTAAGATGCATACGTTTTTTTAGCCAAATTCTAAGGCATATTTGCAGAAGGGACAATCTCATAATGCATTGCAACAAGCAAGTTAGATATAACCATTCTTTAATTCACAAAAAGTACTAATTAAAACAACTAAATCTCATTCAAAATGGATTATTGTTCAGTATTTGTGTGTTTAGTGTTCGAGTATGACAATGTTAGCTTAGCCATGTTATACTGATGCAAAAAGACAATTTAGGAAGACATACTTAAATTCATACAACACAAAAAAAGTACTGATAAAAACAATTCAATCTAATTCAAAATGGTCTGTTTTTCAATATATGTGTGTGCTAAGTGTTAGAGTATCACAGTGATAGCTTAGCAACATGCTATTGTGACAATGCTAATGGGGAAGCATGTAATTATAAACATACTTAAATTCATTCAGCACAAAAAAGTACTAATTAAAACAAATCTAATTCAAATTGGACTATTTGTCAATAGCCTATTTGTGTGTGCTAAGTGTTAAGAGTTGGTGTTAGCTTAGCAACATGCTATTGTGACAATGCTAATAGACAATTTGGGGAAACATGCTAATTATAAACAAACTTAAATTCATTCAGCACAAAAAAAGTTCTAATTAAAACAAATCTAATTCAAATTGGACTATTTGTCAATATTTGTGTGCTAAGTGTTAGAGAACCACAGTGTTAGCTTAGCAACATGCTAGACAATGCCAATAGACAATCTGGGGGGGGGGGTGTACTTAAAGTATTGATAAAACAAATAAATCTAATTCAAAATGCACTGAGAGTAACACAAGCTGCATCCAAAATCGAATACTTCTCTACTATATAGTAAAACAACGTAGCAAGCTATTCTGACAATGCTAATAGTAATAGACATTTTGGGCAAACAGACTGTACCCTAAATATCCAAAATAATTATGTTTTATGATAAAACATAAGGATATTGGACATATTATATTTAGTATAGATAAAACCATGCATTCATCAAATGCACAGTATGGTTAGACTTGACAGACAAGCATTTGAATGAATGGAAGTCCCTGTCTCTTCCTGTGTGTTTGTGTGTGGTGTGTATAGATGGTTTCTCCACCACCTCATTGGCTTTGGGTTTCAAACTCAGTGGCCGCAGCAGTGGTCTGCGCGAGACTCCTTTACCCATCTGGTCTGGAGTGATCTGTAGCTGGGCTCATTGTATCTGGGCAGGAAAATACCACACAAGCCGACAGCGGCCGCAGTCATCCAGACCTGCACGCGGTCAGTGAATTAAAATAACCATGACAGGAGGCCACACATGGATCCTCAGGTGGGTATGAGGTTGGGCCACGGTACAAGGCTCTATATAAACCACAAAAAAATAAACTGCCTTCTGGATGGTATTGTTTAGCCAATCTGAAGGCTTTGAGATGCTGCTTATTTCTAGAGGAAATTACTTACAGCACGTTTAAAGCAGCATTTAAAGGAACAGTTCACCCAAAAATAACATTTGCTGAAAATTTACTCAACCTCTGGCCATCCAATATGTAGATAAGTTTGTTTCTTAATGAGAACAGATTTAGAGAAATTAAGCATTGCATCACTTGCTCACCATTGTATCCTCTGCAGTGAATGGGTGCCGTCACAATGAGTCCAAACTGCTGATAAAAACAACACAATAATCCACAAATAATCCACACAACTCCAGTCCATCAGTTAATGTCTTGTGACGTGAAAAGCTGCATATTTGTAAGAAACAAATCTATCATTAGGATTTTTTTTTTTTAATGGTTGCAAATTTTCATTTTTGGGTGAACTATTCCTTTAAGTCACATTAATTTTATGAAGTAAGTTAATTTTATGAGGTAAAGTGAGTTTTTGGATTTCAGATTGCCAGTCTGTCATTTCTATTCCATGATTCTCTCAACAACATCCATGGAAAGAGACTGTAAATAAAAGGTCATAAGTTTGTTCCTTGTCTAAATTAATCTGGAACGACAGTAAAAAGAAAAAAAAAAGGAGGAAAATACTGGGCAGGGTCTTCTGGATCAGATCACTGTGTTAGTGGATTTGGAAAGCATGCTAGTGCAGTAATTCTGTCAAATCAGCACTATTTTGAAGTTTCCTAAAAGCCGTTCCATTATGTGATTCTACTCAATGATCCAATTTTGCAGTTGAAGATCGATTTTCAACAAATTAAAGATCTGTCGATTGTGGTTATCGTTCAGATCATGCCACATTCGGCCAGATTCATAATTCAGGAACATGTTTTTTACATGTGCATGCATTACATTTTGCCATCAATTCTGGTCAGAGACTCTAGAGCAGTGGTCTCTAACACGGTGCCCGTGGGAACCTGGTAGCCCACATGGAGCCTGTGAGTCCCCCACAGATCATATTCTACAAATAGACTGTAATTGAACTTTAATTTTCTTTTTTCATTATTCTTATATGAAATGATGATGGATTCCATACACTCTTTCACATAATATATATGAAATTATATATTAAAATAGTTTCTACAAAAATATTAAACAGCAAATTGTTTTCAACATTTATAATAATAATAATAATTTTAAAAAAAATTCTTGAATAACAAATCAGCATATTAGAATGAAGGATCATGTGACACTGAAAACTGGAGTAATGATGCAGAAATTCAGCTTTGCATCACAGGAATAAATTACACTTTAAAATATATTCAAAGAGAAAACAGTTATTTTAAATTGTAGTAATATTTTAATCTTATCTGTATTTTTGTGCATGCAAATGCAGTCTGGGGTACTGATCTAGAAAGAAACAAAATAATCAAAGAAAATGAGTGATATACAGTGTAACCAGAATAGCTCTGTACACCCAACATATGACAGCGAGAGAACATGAGCTGATGAGAAACTAGTGTAGATGATCACTTCTGATGCACCGATCAATAACTGGAATTAATCTTCTGTGAGACTGAATATTAATTACACGCCTCTAAATCAAAGGATCCTGTCAAAGCTCAAAACCCTGTAATTCTGAACAGGACACACACACAGCACAGGGCAAACACACTCTTAGTATTGGCTGCAGATGAGAGTTGGTTTGGTTAGCAGGTGTGTGTGAGCCAGACAAAACTCTTCTGGCGCCACTCACGCATTTCCAGTGTGTGACTGCCAACCTCCCTCCCACTTCCTCTGCTGTCAATCATCAACCACCACACACTAGTTCATACTCATAAATAGACACACACACATTCTCTGATCCAACAAAAATGCTGTGAGCATGTGTGTGTGTGTGTGTGTGTGTGTGTATAGTCTGTGTGTGTATAGTCTGGAGCTAGCAAGGCCAGGTATGCATCAAATGTCAATAACTTAATTACAGTTTTTCTCAATTGCTTTGGCTCAATTCTCGAATTAAACTTTTTTTTCCTGAAACAATAAGTTCAGATCTCTGAACAATTAGCTTCTTGTTCACATCAGATAAAGTTCTGAAGTTCCAGCAAACAGTTGTGACATTTGCACTCACAGTTTAGAGAATGTTAAGATTGTTTCGAAAAATATGCCAAAGCAATTGAGAAAAACTGTAAAACTATCAGCATTATTTTTTAAATACTTTTCTATTTTCCCTGCTGATCCTGTTGTTAGATAGATATATATAGATAGATAAAACTATAGATAGATAGAACAATGGAACAATAGAACGATAGAACAATAGATAGACAGATACTGTAGATAGATAGAAAAATAGAACGATAGATAGATAGATAGATAGATAGATAGATAGATAGATAGAATGATAGATAGAACGATAGAACAATAGATAGATAGATAGATAGATCTATTCTGCAGCTTGTGTGTGTGTGTCTGTGTGAGTTCGGAAATGTACTCCATCAATCCATGTGTTAAAGGAGAACAGGAAAAAAAGGGATAGAGGATGGAGAAGTTTCTGACCGCAGGCAGCCGTCTGGCTTCCTGCTTAGACACAGTGTTTAAACCATCGCTCCATAAAGAACAGAGGCCTGCAAAGTCCCTGGCTCCCATTGGGCCACAAATCGTCACAGTGACCGGTGGCCAATCTAAAACCACTATGACCGAGAAGGGAAGTGAGATCATACGGCACGACTTGGCACGGGGGCATCCAACTACCCCTCACCACGCACATGCGGGCCTGTTAAACACGGTGGGCGGGATAGAGTCTTTCAGCGAACCACAGAGCTGCTTAATGCGTCCCAGAAAGCCCTCGTATGTAGCCCTTTAAAAACTCCCGTCTCTCTCCGTTACGGCTGCTTACTTACTGTGGTTAAACACTCCCATCCAACTCCAACAAGCTCTGATTCAGCTCTCAGAAGCTTGATTTTCCGTGCCGCTTCATCCTCCTGGTCGGGCTGATTCGGGATGTTTCCACACAGATGAAAGAGCGTCAGCAGAGATGATATAATCGTTTCCAGCCCCTGCTGGAAGGATATCCTATGATCACAAACAGACAAAAGAGAGAGAAGGAAGAAAGACATGACAAGTGAGCGTTAAGACAAACAGATACACGGTTCATTGACACGCTGAGCTCCTCTCTGGCAGCCTGCAGTGAGTTTACTCATTTACATCATCTGTGAAGGTGAACAAAAGTCTTGACTCAAATTTAGAAATATGATGCACAGGCTCAAAGAGTTTGAGGTGGGGTAAAAGGTAAAATTTGTGTCAGTTTGTCTGACAATGATGCTCTTCATAAACAGCAACTGTGTGCTACCTGAGACTTGACTCTCAATTGATTTCTGTAGAGTGTGTTTCTTACCTAAATGTGTAATACTCTAAAAGCATAAAAATACGTACACACTGTGTATTGTACACACACACACACATATATATATATATATATATATATAT
>NW_015557379.1:1702164-1710962 GCF_001515605.1 Sinocyclocheilus anshuiensis | reverse complement strand
TATATATAAAATTTCTCTCTCTATAGATTTAATGGTACACATATTCATACAGAATTTTTTCTTATCAAAAATAATATATATAATTATTGTTTTCAAACAGGTTTCCCAAACACTCTTACCTGAATGGGGCAGACTGTTTTTGTTTGTTTTTAGTTTTTTAAAGAAATTAACACCTTTATTCAACAATGGTGCATTAAATTGATCAAAAGGGACAGTAATATTTAGAATTTTGAAAAAGATTTCCACAAAATATTAAGCAGCACTGTTTTCAACATTGATAATAACAATAAATGTTTCTTGAGCAGTAAATCAGCATACTAGCTTATCATTTTATATATACATTAGATATATAGATATAGATATGTATGTATTTTTTCTACATTTCACTTCACATTGTACTATATATGTTTGAATGTGTGACTTGAATTTACACAGAAATATAAGTAAAATAGTTTATTTTAATGTTTTGGATGTTTAATTAATTATAACTGTAAATATTTACATTAAATATGAAATCACTTCATCAACCAACTTGGACAATCTCATCTTAATGCTCTATGGGATTACCATTAACAAGGAAGATATACAAATAATACAGATAATACAAACGTCCAGTAATAAAATGCCTGTTAGAAAATCTAGCTACAGCTCGTTCAAGCTGGTTTAGGTGGTTAACCTGGTTGAGCTGGTTGTCAAGCAGATTAATTAGGGGTGGTAGACCATCTTGGGTCAGCAAAAAAACCCCAGCTGGTATGACCTTGCTTTTCAACTGATTTTATTTGATATCTTTTAAAAGTATAATCTGTACCCATAAAAAATTACAAAAGGCCAGTTTGTTTAAGGGGCCCAAGGCAAGATCATAAAAATTGTGTAAAATGGTCATACATAAAACTCTATAAAATAACATCCATAAAAATGCAGCAACAAGATAAAATGGTTTCTTTCTTCTCTAGAAATATTAATGTGTATAATGTTCATTAGAGCAATAGATTCAATGCAAACAAACACGAATTGGGGCAGAATTGTGGTAAAATAGGATTCAAGTTTAAAATAGTGAAGTCAAGTGTAGTAATGTGAAAATAATTAAGAATCTATCTCTCTATATATTCGTTTGATCTTATCTGCGATTCCTTGAGCTAAATGTTGGATCGATAAGGAGGTCTGTTAGCACACAGCTGTGTGTCCAGAGGCTGTTGGCACGACCTGAGAGCCCACAACGACTTATTGTGTCACAACAGCATTACAGGAAGCAGCACATGTTCACCATCCTGTGAAGAACGTCTTTGCACCATTTGGAGAAGAACATGTGACAACGTGTTGAGTTCACTTATGGGCATTTCTATAATTGCAGGCACTTAGAAATCTTGCTAAATTATTTTTTAGCTATTTTATCTTGATTAAACTATTTAACAGTCATCTTTAACAAAATATTTTAAAATGTTAATATCCTGAAATAAAGGTCTCTTTATGGCCTTAATCAACCTTGAGTGCATCAACAAAAATAACTATTATTTTCAAATACAAATACACTTTTTCCCAGCAAGGATGCATGAAATTGATCAAAAATGACAGTAAAGATATTTATAATGTTACAAAAGATAAATGTTTCTTGAGCAGCAAATCCGAATATTAAAATGATTTCTGAAAGAGCATGTGACACTGAAGACTGGAGTAATGATGCTGAAATTTTCAGCTTTACATCACAGGAGTAAACATTTTCAAATATATTCAAATAGAAAACAGTTATTTTAAAATGCAATAATATTTCACAATATCACTGTTTTTATTGCATTTTCGATTACATAAATGCAGGCTTAATGAGCATAATAGGCTTCTTTGAAAAACATTTTAAAAACTCATACCGACCCCAAACTTCTGAGTAGTAGTGTTCATGATTTTTCAGACCTAGAGACGTGTTTAGCAGGCCCTTAGCTAAAGTTAGCTCTATATTTGATTAACACGGCCTCTGCTCCCTCTTGTTCTTTGGCTTTTCTGTGTTGAAATCTAAGACAGAGCCTCATGCCTCTTTCGTTAAAGATTAAGGGATCTGAGAATGTAAATATTTCCAGCTGATGAGCCGAGATGAATGAAACGGGCTGAAATCAAAGCCCACGGCGATGCCATCAACTGTCCTTCTGATAGAAAAACAGCAGTAAACACACACACACACACACACACACACACAGAGAGAGAGAGAGAGAGAGACATGATCAGACATATCAAGTATCAAAAGCTATTTTCTGCATTATTCAAAGACAGTTGCTATTGGTGTTACATGGCGCCCCCTATTGAAAAGCACCTTGAGTTTAACTTGTTTTCGGAGTAATTTTTAAGAAAAAATTATTTTTTTCACAATTATGAGCAAAATCAGGGTCTAAACATCACAGACTGACCTCATGCCTCAAAACAAAAACAAAGATCAAGCTGCAAACGTTAAAGTGTTGTAAACGATAAATAAATAAATGCAGTTTATATTCATTTTAATATTAATATTTATTATTCATATTGTACATAATTAATGTATATTATGTATTTATATGGTTACATCATTTATATTTGAAAATACTTTTACATTGTATTTTTTACATTTATGGTTTGCAAGATTTGTTTGAAATTAATGTTCATATGATTTGTACACAACAAATACATCATAAACATACATAATTGATTTATCTTATTATATCATTTATATGACATTTATAATGTAATTTACATTGTATTTTCCAAATTTGTGATCTGCATTCATGAAATTAATTTTGTATGATTTGTACATAACTGCATACATAATACATAAACATCATTTATTTGTTTTATATAATTATACTTTTACATTGTATTTTTTCAAATGTATTATTATTATTATATAATTTATACTATAGTATAAACATATATTATGTTTTCAATGTAATTCACAATTTACATTATTTTTTTAATTTATAATTTGTATTATTTGTACGAGATGTATTTTTTGTATGATTTGTATGAAATGTATTAATAATAATAGCATAAAACGTATCTAAGTAAACATGCTATCTTCCCAATATTTCTGTTTTTATGTGTTTGTAGGCTTACTGGGGCCTTAATAAGCTTAACACACTTATTTAGGCACACAGAATCGCTGCCTAGAAAGAGAAAGCATCATGTAAATTGACACCTAAACAATCACTTATAAGGTTTTAAGAAAGTTATAAGAAAGTACCGTACTAGGCTGTGTTGCCCAAAAGCATCGCAAACCTAAGTTGATCGTAGCTCCATTAGTGACAATGGTTCTGTGATCAACTTTGGCTTATGATGCTTTTGGGAAAGGCAGCCCTAGGCAGTAGATGCTGATAGCTTATATGTACATTTGTCTCCCTTTTCACGTCTCACTTTGTCTATCTGGCTCTCTAAATATCTAAGCGCATCAATAAAGTCAGAAGATCTGTCAATGTTCCTCTAGGAGACAGAAAGTCGTTGTTACCGACAATGCTCTGGATCTCTTTATGTGTGCTGTAATAGCATTTAATTGGGAATTGAATGAGGATGAGAGCCTGAATACTGATGCTATCAATGAGCAAACATCTCTCTATGGCCTTCTTTTAGAAATACATAGACAAACTGGTCTTTCATATTAACCTTGACAGCGGAAATATCCCATGTGACAAGGTTGGTGGCACTGCACATATATAACGCCTAGTGTTCAAAAACAAAAGCGTTTTGGAGTTACTCATTTTATAGGCATAATTATGAGAATATTTATCATCCTGTTGTGCTCATGAGAGCCCCTGGGATACAAGTGATGATAGCTTACTTCCAAAGCAAATCCAAATCAGTCCTGAGAATTATGTCTGATCAGATGAGTTGCGTATGATTATTGGCACTCAACATGGCCTTGAGTTACCGGACTGCTGACATGAGATGTGCGTGTGATTCGGATTGAACACGGGATCCTGTTGTGTCTTGATATGAAGACTTTTCAGCTTTCTACATGGAAACTTCCACATGGAGATGCTGATTTTGTATGCAAAGCAGTAAAATATACTACCATCCAAAAGTTTGGGGTCGGTAAGATTTTTTATTGTTTTTGGAATAAAGTCTCTTACGCTCACCAAGGCTGCAAAAACACAGTAATATTGTGAAATATTTTTTAAATTGAAAAGAACTCTTTTGTATTTTAATCTTTTTTAAAACGTAATGTATTCCCGTGATGCCAAGCTGAATTTTTAGCATCATTACTCCAGTCTTCAGTGTCACATGATCCTTCAGAAATCAAATCATTCTAATATGCTGTTTTGCTGCTCAAGAAACATGTTTTATTATCAATGTTGAAAACAGTTGTGCTGCTTAATATTTCTGTGGAAACTGATTTTTTTTTTCCAGGATGTTTTGATGAATAGAAAGTTTACAAGAACACAATTTATTTGAAATAAAATTATTTTGAAACAAAAATAAATAAAATAAAATGACTGACCCCAAACTTTTGAACAATAGTGTATATAAAATAAACACAAAATGTAAAAATATTTATCCATCTATCTGCAAGGCCTATGTACCTTCACATTTCAAAAACAAATAAACATTTTTCAAAAATCTTGAACACGATTTTATGAAACCAAAATTCAACATTTTCTTAAACTTCATGCTTTAAATGATTCAAATGAAAATTTCCTTTGAAATTCAAATGTGAACTGGAATTCTGCATCCTGTTTTCTACCTTCATTCAAATTCAGGTCAAATTAATGAATTTAAGTTCAGTTTTTAGTTCAAAGTAAGAAATAAGTAATTCAATTCACAGAAAAAAGGTTGTCACTGGGGTGCTACCTTTTCAAAAGGTACTAATATGAACCCTTTATATACTAATATGTACCATTTAGGGGTAAATAAGGTGTACCTTTTGAAAGGATACCATCCCAGTGACAGCTTTTGTACCTTTTTTCCCCGAGAGAGCAGTTTAGCACACAACTCGGCCCTCGTGAAAGAAGTGTACTGTACTGTCTATTTTCCAATTTATATATTCTGTCACTGTTGATTTCTATTGCAGTAGCTGTTTCAGGCATTACTTTCATAATCATACACAGATGGGACCATCAAAAGTGGGTTTGACACTTTATAATCAGCCCACCTAACAATACTCAGTGTGTCCATGTTTGGAGATTGGACCCTCCTTCGGTGGGTAACTGAGCTGGCATGCTGCAGTCAGAGCTTTGTTTGGTTTGGCCTGTCCAAGTTCTTGCTCATTGGCAGTGGAAATGAAAGAAATAGTAATTAGGGAAACGGCATGATTTTATTGGCTGTGTTTTCTATAGCAGTTACAACCCAGATGTCAGGCAGCTGAACACACCGGGGCTGGTCTGAGTCGTGATTCAAAATAGAGGATGCATCCATTAATCAAACAACACAATAGTTTATGTAGTTTGCTAATGGAATCCAGCTGAATGACCTCTTACTATTAAGAAAACCTGTTCTGCCAGGAGCTTACTGTTCTCTCAATACTGTCAATATACACAGCAGGCCACACACACAATCTTTTTGAATACAGTAAGTGAAACAGCAGGCATTATTGCACTGTACATGTTTCAAGCATGACCTCGTGTGAGTGCCATCCATTTATTTGGCCTTATTTTATTTCACTTTTGGGCAAATATTTCATTGTTAGCTTGTTAGCTAGTTAGCATGGCTCAGTTAGCCTCTGCTGGTAAATGCTGGAACTACACCACATGATTGCAAAGAGAATCTTTCTCCATTGGCTGCCAAATGATTTATTGATTAATACATACAAATATAATGAAATAAAAATGCACAATTAAGAGTGGTCACATATCTACTATAATATAATAAAAAATGATCACTATATATATTCACACACATATACAGTATGTATATATATATATATATATATAGTGATCTTTTTTTATTATTTTTTATAACCACTCTTCATTCAGTAAGTAAAACAGCAGGCATTATTGCGCCGTATATATATATATATATATATATATGTGTGTGTGTGTGTGTGTGTGTGTGTGTGTGTGTGATTGTATATTTTTGTTTTATTATTTCATTTTTATTTATTCTTATTGTTATATATTTGTATATGGTATATATTATAGATATAACATTAGTTCTTAATTCTCATCAAATTTGATCTATTTTTAATATTCATATAGATTTCCAGAAAATATTTACTATGTAAGTTTTTACTAAATGAAATTGCTATGGCAAATATAAAATATCATAAAAAGCGCTCTCTAGCTGTTAGGTCTTGTGTGTTTGAGGGTGGTTTGGTTTTTGTTCCATCTGGATTGCAGAACAGGCACATCAGTTCATTAGTGTGGCTTCTGATCTAGAGGCTGCTTTAATCTGAAACTGTAAACTCTGGTTAATTACATCCTCTTAAAGAGAACTTAATTATACACAATCAGACCAGAGGAGCAGCGGAGGTCATGTTGGTGACACATAGCAGGTGAGGTGAGAGCCATTGTGTTTGAACCACTGCAACTTCATTCACCATGTCAGCAAGAATTAATATATCAATATATAAATAAATAAAAAAACATAAGAGGGTTATTAGTAACTGTGTACCTTTTTATTTTTGTCTTCTTTTTTAAACTTTTTTATTTTTTCTTTACTTTTTTCTTTATCATTATAATCATTATTATTATTATTATTATTAACAACAGAAATTATACTATACAAACATTTTCAGGGCAGCCCAGTTCACACCAAGAACGATAACTATAACGATAACTTTAAAGATAATGATATTAGCGTCCACACCATAGACTGTATAAAAACAGGTCCACACCAGCGAACGATATCGTCTGTTTATTCTAAACGCACGCTCGTCTGCCGCTTTAAATTCTTGAGCTCGTCACAGCAGGATGGATTCTGATTGGCTGTCAATTTTTTATCGTTCATCAGCTGGAGAAAAATCGTTTTGAAAGTGATTCCAACGATATCGTTTCTCTTTGTCTTTATCGTTATAGTTGTGGTGTGTACTCTGCTATTCTTTAATATTGAGAACGATTTTTGGAACTATATCTTTATCGTTATCTTTATAGTTATCATCCTTGGTGTGAACGGGCCTTTAAAGAGTATCTACAGAAAATTTCACAAAGAGGAAAAAACGTATGCTGCGTTCAAGTCCTCCTGGGACGTTCGTACTTATGAGTTGAAAAGTCGTAATAGGGTATATGTCGAACATCACCTGACCAAGCCCAGAAAACAGGGGCAAGTTCAAGCTCAAACCGGTGTGCACCGTTTTGCTACGGTTTCTGTTTTGAACGACATGTTTCCTGGAAACGGTGTGCAACGGGGTTTGAGATGCGTTTTCTCTTGTTTGGTGGGTGTGTCAAACATGTCAGCCCAATCAGCAGCAACATGT
This sequence comes from Sinocyclocheilus anshuiensis, assembly GCF_001515605.1. Taxonomy (NCBI): domain Eukaryota; kingdom Metazoa; phylum Chordata; class Actinopteri; order Cypriniformes; family Cyprinidae; genus Sinocyclocheilus; species Sinocyclocheilus anshuiensis. Next base: position 1,703,602 of record NW_015557379.1, on the reverse strand, counting down.
ATGTAAACTAAGCGGTATTAAAGAGACAGCTCGCACGATGTAATTAACATCCAAATAAATTCACAAGAGCAAGTATATTGTTGTGTTAACAGCCGTATTAAATAATAGCGATATCTATGGACTTTTAAGATAATAAGTTAAACTAGCTAGCTGTTTTTATTGTTGACGTTCTACTCAATTTTTATATCTAAATGTGAAAAGAATTTTGGATTTCAGCTGCGTAACAAGAACATGACCAATTTAAGTTTATATTTAAACAAAAAATTACCGTCAACTACAGACGTTGCATCCATCGATTCCGCCATGTTTCTCATTGACACGCCCCCAACTCGGAAACTCGGGGCTTAAAGAAAATTTAGAGTTTCCCACTCGTAATAACGACTTTGTGGTGGCGTTCATGTGCGTTCAACTCATAAATACGATCTATCTGACATGACTTGAACGCACCATTAGGCCTACACACACAAAAGGGCAGACAAGCAAAATAAACGAATAAATTAAATAAATACAATTATATATGTAATTGTATTAATACATATAATAACAAATTGTGTTTGTATATATATATAATTTAATAATAAATTGAAAAACAAAGAGTTCATAATATAATTAAACAGAAATATTGATAAGCAGATGAAAGCAAACTAGAAGTCATCAACGGAATAATAATTAAAAACTGTTTTTTAATCACATTTTTATTATTGCTAGTTATTATTATATGCTGTCTTATTAATATGTCCAAGCAACTCTTAAGAAAGCGGAACTACATATTAGGTCAGTAGATCTCAGTCGAACTGAAATGCGTGACGTACTTCCTCTTTGAAAGAAGCAATGGCGTCTAGCGGTAAGGTAAACAAAAACACCAGTTCAAAATTCTTTACGAATTAACCTAACTTATGTCTTTATTGTTTATATATTATATATTATGTTTGATAAGCGATCTTTAACGTACTCGTGAAATGATCGTTTTAGCGTGTCGGTTTTCAGAACGTTGTTCTTATAGTCATGGCTTAAGATGCTAACATTAGTCTCTCTCTGTGTGAGTAATGTTGTTGATTTGGTTTGCTAAAGATTTCAGTGTACTAATTATGTTCTAGCTATCACTGAAATGACATTATTAGGCTTGTATGCGGTACATTCACTGTGCAGGTTGTTGCTTCCAGCAATGAAGAGGAAACCACAGAGACTCCAGCAGCACAGAAGAGAGAAGAGAAACTCAGAAAGTTCAGAGAGCTTCATTTCAAGAGGGTAACTACGGCAAAGTTTACCTCGCATCAGCGGAATCCATGAGCCCTGCACCCTCAGATTCCAGATTTTCAAATAGTTGTATCTCAGCCAAATATTGTCCTGTCCTAACAAATCATACATCAATAGAAAGCTTATGATGTCAATGATAATTGACCCTTATGACTGGTTTTGTGCTCCAGGGTCACATTTA
>NW_015557379.1:1665612-1698229 GCF_001515605.1 Sinocyclocheilus anshuiensis | reverse complement strand
TTTTTGCACCCTCAGATTCCAGATTTTCAAATAGTTGTATCTCAGCCAAATATTGTCCTGTCCTAACAAATCATACATCAATAGAAAGCTTATGATGTCAATGATAATTGACCCTTATGACTGGTTTTGTGCTCCAGGGTCACATTTATTGAAACTAGGGCTGCACGATAAATCGCATGCGATATTTAAAGCGCATCTTATGAGTAAAGCCGGTTCTGTAATCAGCGGTAAATCTCCATCACCTGGGCTTTCACATTGAGCAGCATTAACTACACAGAGCCGTTGTTCACAGGCAAGCTGCGCAAAACCACGTTCATATTCGCGCGATTTTTTGCGCAGCTCGTCGGTGAACAACGGCTCTGTGTAGTTAATGCTGCTCAATGTGAAAGCACGCAGGTGATGGAGATTTACCGCTGATTACAGAACCGGCTTTCTGACAAGATGCGCATTAAATATCGCATGCGATTTATCGTGCAGCCCTAATTGAAACTAATGCCCTGGTATTAACATCTATCCTAAGCGATGTGATTTGTCCAGATGTCCTGGTTTTGGCTTCGTTTTCATATGGACATGCTCTTTACAGTCCTCATACATTATATGCATTTGTATTTACATTGCTTTCACTGTCCTCTGTAGATCGCACTTTCTCACAATCACCACGATTGGTTGGTTATGTACAGTGAAGCATGCTATTGGTCAGATTACTCTTAAGTCATTACCTTCAGCAAGAATGAAAACAATAGGAAAACAAAGCCAAAACCCAGACATTTCAGGCGATTTAGAAAACCTGGCCAGGACATATCTGGGGGAAAAAAGAGGATGTATCACAAATGGTATGATGAGATCAGCTTTTCCACCTGGTAGCAACATTCATCTCCTGTGGCCACTTGTGTTTGGATTTTAAGACAAGACCGTACAAGCAAACCATTGTTTTTTTTTTTTGTTTTTACATTTATTAAAGGGATTGCCCCTTGAGATGATCCATCTCATTTTCAAGGGGGTCCCTCAATGACATTTGCAGACATTTTTTTTATTTTTTATTCATACACTGCTCAAATTTGAGATTTTGGGCTGCCATTTTGGGCTTTACCCTACTCCCCTGTGGTATCTTGCCTTAAGAGGAAGGCATGACACTTGTGGTGAGCCATGTGTTGAATTCTTGACATACGTCATGTTAAAGGAGCTTTAGTGTAGTTGGTGTAGACTTGAAGCAAACTCTGTGCTGACATTGCAAGCCATTGACACACAGCACAACAGAATCTGCTCTATTAACATGTGTATGAAATGTGATTGCGTTCTGTTGATAGAATGAGGCTCGTAAGCTGAATCATCAGGAGGTGGTGGAGGAGGACAAGAGGCTGAAGCTGCCGTCAAACTGGGAGGCCAAGAAAGCCCGTCTGGAGTATGAACTCATGGTGGACCAAAAGAAGAAGGTACAGTATCAGGTTTTAAGCCTGTCGTTTCTACTCCACCAAACAGAGTTGCAAAAATAATAACACAAACACTACATGCTGTTTGTGAATGGTCACACATAGTGACCAAACTCACAAAGCTGGTTAAGTTTTAATAGTCATGTTTTGTATTAGATTTACATGTTTTCTGATGTTTTAAGATGAAAAAGTTGATAAATTATATGCTCTATCTCTCTCTGTAAGCACTTTCTGATATTATAGTTGTTTAACTATTTAAAGAATCTAAATTCAGTCCCCAAAGATCCAAAAGTAGATGTATTTTGATTGTCTGATCATTTCAAGTATTAAAAAACACATTTTTAACACACATGCAAACCAGTTAAAAAAGTTTTGAATTTTAAATCTGAATAAGTGAATTTCGAATACATTTTGTGTAAAATGAGTGTTAATATGTTTACATTTGTTTTTTCTTTTCAGCACATACACAACTGTTCAAATGTTTGGTGTCAGAAAAAGTCAGCTAGAATAACTGTTTTATAATTGAATATATTTTACAATGTAATCTATTCCTGTGATGCAAAGCTGAGTTTTCAGCATTGTTTGTTGTTAAAATAGTTGTGCTGCTTGTATTTTTGGAAACCTTTTTTTTTTTTCAGGATTCAGGAACAGCATTTATGTGAAATGGCTATTATTTCCAAAATTATAAATGTCTGTCGCTTTTGATCAATTTAGTGCATCTTTGCTGAATAAAAGTATTAATTTTAATAAAAAACTCTTACTGAGCCCAACCCTTTAAACTCTAGTGTATTTGCTGTCATTTGGCCTCTCTGCTCTCTATGTGCCAGTATCGGTCATTAAAAGCCCCGTATCAATCAAGCACTCATTCTGATTATGTGGCGTGTGAGGAGGAGTATGTAAAGCTGTGAATTGTGTTTGTTTGTCAGGAGTGTGCGGAGCAAGGTGAGGACTACGACCGTGTAAAGCTCCTGGAGATCAGCGCTGAAGATGCAGAGAGATGGGAGAGAAAGAAAAAGAAGAAAAACCCAGATCCAGGATTCTCAGGTATGAAATGCTCGTCAGGTTAATGAGGAGCCTCACTGATTGGCTGAGAGTGAGCGGGAATGTGGCTGCCATGTGTGATGCTAAACATGTGAAAATGAAAACATGCAGAGCTTGTGTTTCACGCCTGGTTATCATTGGTTCTGGTAATTATTATCATTTTCCTTCTGCTTCTCCCTGTAAGAGCCCCTTTCCCCTCTCAGACCCCCACAGCTGGATGTGTGTTTGTATTCATCTCTCTCTGTGTGTGTGTGTGTGTGTGTGTGTGTGTGTGTGTAGGCTACGCTGAGGCCCAGCTGAGACAGTACCAGAGACTGACGAAGCAGATCAAGCCAGATATGGAGAACTATGAGAGACAGAGAGAGGAGTGGTGAGACTTTATTTATACTCATTCTACTTCAGACACGCTAGTGGAGCTGGCTGTTTTTAATACAAGACTATGGACTGATAATGGAAACAGCCACCAACAGTAGTTCCTGCCTGAGCAATGACTTTTTATTCTGTCATATGAAGATTTTCTGTCTCATAGTATAAATGGCGATTATAACGTTCCTAGTGAAGATATATATTCAAAGGGAAAATGAAAATAGAGACCAATTTTGGTCCCCAATGGTAATTTTTGAATTTGAGACAATGATGTTTGAACAAGTATTGTGTAAAATAAGCATTCATTTCATTTCCTATTTTCTGCACATGTTTTCTGTTACAATCTCTTGTTTACCAAGGCTACATTTCTTTAATCAAAAATACAGTAATATTGTGAAATATTATTGTAATTTTAAAATAACTTAATCTATCATTTATTCCTGTGAAGCAAAGCTGAATTTTCAACATCATTACTGCAGTCTTCAGTGTCACATGATCCTTCAGAAATCATTCAGATATGCTGATTTGCTGCTCAAGAAACATTTCTTATCATTATCAATGTTGAAAACAGTTGTGCTGCTTAATATTCTAGTTAAAACTGTAATTTTTTTCAGGATTCTTTAATGAATAGAGAGTTCAAGAGAGCAGCATTTATTTAATCAAATTAATGCATCCTTGATGAATAAAAGTATTAATGTTTTAAATGTATTAAATCTTACTGAACCTAAACTTTTGAACAATAGTGTACATAAAATAAACACAAAATGTAACAAAATTGATCCATCTATCTGTAAGGCATATAAAGCTTCACACTCCCAAAAAAACAAAACAAATGTTTTTCAAAACTCTTGAACAAGTTTTTGTCAAGCCAACATTGTTTCACTTAAACTTCATGCCTTAAAGGTTTAAAATGACAGTTGAAGTTCCTTCAAAATTCACATTAGAACTGGAATTCTGCATCCTGTTTGCAGCCTCAAATTCATTCCGAAACATTTCTTATTATTATCAATTTTGAAAATATTTGTGGAAAGACCTTGATACTTTTTTAGGATTCTTTGATAAATAGAAAGTTCAAAAAAACAGCATTCGTTTGAAATAGAAACAACAATAGTAACAAATATTAACAACAAGCTTTTGAGCTTTTAAGATATTTTCTGTGATTGTGTGAAATTGCTGTTGTAAATAACTAGAAAAATAACAAAGTGCTGTAACAGGAAAAACTATTTGCTTCACAAATCAGTGTTTTTATGATTATGATATGAAATAAAGCCTAAATGAAGCGCAAAAGTCCAATCGTATTGCTGTTCTACTTGTGTAATGATAAAGAAATGAAACCCTGATGATTTGCACGTGTCTCTTTTGCTCCTAGTGGAGAAGATTTCCACCCCACCTCCAACAGTCTGATTCACGGCACTCACGTCCCGTCTAAGGAGAGCATCGACCGCATGGTGGACAATGTGGAGAAACAGTAAGAATCTGTGTTTGTGTTCATGGCACGCTGCAGGGAATCTGTTAGATTTCAGATCTTACACACTGCAGAATCACCTGGTGAGCAGATCTAATCGCACACCTCAGCGTTCCTCCATCAGAGTTCGTGCAGATCGCGGCTCTTTTGAATGTGATGTTGCAGCCAATTTCAGAGCGCTCTGAGAGCACGGCCTCCTGTGTTTGTTCCTCGCTCCAGATGTGTTTGTGCTGTTGCGTGCCTGTCGCACATGGATGTGTGCGCCGGCGAGGGTTTGTTTATGCGCAAGACAGCATTCTTCTATTTTGGAGGAGCTGCTTTTAGCTTCTGAGAGACATTAGACAGGGCTATGGCTGCCAGATCGTGACGCACAAACACGCTTTGAAGATTTTTGAAGAACCGTCTGTGTGTATGTGGGGGGCATGCGAGTCTCTTTGATGGACTTTGAAAACTGACATTGTCTGTTGAAGCATCAAACTGGGAAATGAATGGCTGAGGAGTACAGCTGGGTGATATAGCTGATGTGAGGATTTTAATGTGCTGCTTTTGGCCATTATGTTTCCTAAAGTTTGTCATTTTAGTATAATTTATAATTTTTATAAATTATTAGAAATAACTTTTATATTTTCAATTTTAGTTTCAGTAATTTTTTTTAGTTTGTCATTTTATTAGCTTTGTTTTTTATTTTAATAAAATTAAATAAAAATAAATTATATAAATAATAAATATAGCCTTAATCTACTTTATTTCGGTTGATAAAATAAATATAGCCTTAATCTACTTTATTTCGGTTGATAAAATCTTCTTTTTTTTTCTTGTTCATTTAGTGAAAAACTATTTCCAGGATTATTTTTAACTAGGTTTTACTGTGTTTTATTTCTTGCATTAAACATTCTTTCTTGCATGTGTAATCTCCATAAATGTCTCCTTGTGTGTTTAGGATTGAAAAACGCTCTAAATACAGTCGCCGCAGGGCCTACAACGATGACGCTGACATCGATTATATCAACGAGAGAAATGCTAAATTCAACAAGAAGGCTGAACGTTTCTACGGCAAATACACTGCAGAGATCAAACAGAACCTGGAGAGAGGAACAGCCGTGTAACTATGGAGACTGTTACTATGGATACCCCCCCCCCATTCGCCAAGCAGTAAGAAATCATGTACAAATATTTTTAAGAAATGCTCCTTTGAGATTCTTCTTCTCTGTAGTGGTCTTGTGAATTATTTTTATTTTTCTCTTTACAAATTGAATCTTTTTATTTCAGGGAAAAATATTTGCCTGCAGTGTCAATGTTTTACTTTGTAAATCCATTCATTTCCTCAGCAGTTGACTTCATCAACTTCAATAAAAAAAACATTTATATGAAAAACAGTTGACTTCATGGTGCCTTATGATGTAGTCTAAGCAAGATTATGCCACAGCATTGGTGAATTGTTGATTCTGGTTGGTTAACAGATGTGACTGGAAAGTGTTTTGTTGTTGTTAACGCAAAATCAGATTTAAAATGAAAAACATTTTTATTTCCAAGATGGTATCTGGACAGCACTCTCATGCAAAGTAATGGTCATGTGAAAACATACTGTTTGTGATGAAACAATGCCTCAAAGTTTAACTTATTGGTTACAGTTTTAATCACAGTACTTGGCAGTTTACAGTACATACTGTATGGTATTTAGTTAGTAGTAATAGTAGACAATAGTTTAGTTTATATACTGCAAGGTTATGAAGTAGTAGACTTGAAGGCATTAGAGTTCAGAGAATGTTAACCAAAACTATTAAAAACTGTTTTTAATAATGAAAATAAAGCTAAAATAAAATATAAATAATACACTGTAAAAAAATGGTGTAGTACTGAGAAATAAATTTCACAAATAATAAAGAAATGACAAGTAACATTAAATTAACTAAAATTTTGAAGTAGATGAAAGACATGAAAATGGAAATGATTAAGATACTAAAATTACTACAACAAAAAGTGAAACAAAAATGTAAGCAATATAGATCATAAATAAAAATAAATAAATAATAAAAATAAATAAAATTAAAAACACTAATAAAACGAAACTAAAGCATATAAAAACACTTTATTACTAAAAATTATTACTGAAATTTAAATTGAAAACAAAATATAAAAGCTAATGCAAAATATTATTAAATACTATAATAGTTTACAAGTAATACCAAAAACAAAAAACACTGTGCCATGCTCTTTCTGAAGTAGTTATGGTGGCTAATTCTACTGTGCATTTTAGAGGTGAAAAGTTGTGTTAAAAATGAGCACATTCATGTGTCAGCTATGTATGAATTGAAAGTAATTGACTCCAGACAGTTTTATTTAGCATTATTGGAATATAATTGAACACCTGAGGTGTAATAGCCACATTTACCGCCTTTATTATAGCATATATTGAGAAGATGACGCGTGATTAAGCGACTGCATCAGTGAGTGTGAGAACTCAACGTGATCGTTTTATCTTTTGCATCTGCGTCTGCCAAATGCATAAATGTAAATAATTTAAACAAAATGGTTCATCAGATGTGCAGATTGATTCATTCATCAAGACCTCATAAATGAGACCCTGTTTAAATCTACAAGCTAATATCATCTTTTGAGGACTACAGAAGCCCATTTCCGCCATGCAATAAAAAATAATAAAAGTAAAATTTGAATAAAGGTAATTCTGAGTTTTTATCCCACAATTCAGACTGTCTCGCAATTCTGAGTTTATCCCAATTCTGAGATATAAATAGAAAATTGCTAGATAAAAAGTTGCAATTGTTTTTTGGAATTCTGCCTTTTTTCTCTGAATTCTGTTTACATCTCACAATTCTGTCTCTTGTTGCCACCACAAAATACAAAAGTAAAAATGCACCTGCAACTTTTTCTCACAATTCTTATTATTCCATTCTTTATATTTTTTTAGTTTATCTCTCGCAGTTCTGCATTTTGTATTGTAATTCTGAGTATATCTCTCACATTTCTGACAATTTTTTCTCAGAATTGCAAGAATAAATTGTGAATTGTGAGATAAAAAGTCGCAGTTACCTTTTTACATTTTTTTATCCCATTCCAGAAACAAGCTTCTATAGAGGCCTGTATAGGACTGAACGTGTATCAGAGATCTCTGGCATCTGCATAAATGAATATGTTATGAATTATCCTGGTGGGGGGAGCAGGGGTAATTGGCTTTGGGCGGCTGCTTTCAAAGCTCGGTGTGTTGAGAATTAGAGCCATGCCGTGTTTATGATTTCCTGCTTTTGTTCTCAGTGGCAGTATTGGCTGCGGGTGATTAGACAGAGGGGGCCACACAAATCAAACCCTTTGATATCTGAGCTGCTCATTGGGAAACTTTGACTTCATATAGAGCCCTTTTTTTAAATATGGAGAAATAAGGCTTCCATTGGAAGCTGAAGAATGCCATTCAACAGTTTCTCCTCTAATCCACGTGCCACAATCCAGTAGAACCACAGTCGTGAATGAAACACTGCTGGAGGTGTTTTTACTACCTCAGAGTGACAAACATCTGTCATGTCTGACTGGTGCCTGCTTATGATCCCATTGGCCATTTAAATAACTGGAAGGACGTCTTGATCTGTTTATTAGCAGATGAGGATTCCTGGAGAATTGTGTTGCTTAACCGGCTTTGCTGTCTCTCTGTTTTTGCTTATCTTGGATATGAAGCCAAATATAATTTCCTGGTTCAAGAAACACATGTATATTTAGCATACTGCTTATACAATATCTGTGATATGCAATATGTATGAAGATGTACTACTTTTTAAATGTATGGCATCAGTAAGATTTTTCATGTCTTCTGCTCACCAAGGCTGCATTTGTTTGATCAAAAACAGTAATATTGTGAAATATGATTACAATTAAAAGAACTGTTTTAATTTTGCTTGCTGTTTTTAAAGTGTAATCCTGATTATCTTTCAGAAATCATTCTAATGTTCTGATTTGCTGCTCAATATACATTTATAATTCTTATCAGTGTTGAAAACATTTTTGTTCTCTTGCAAAAGTATTGCGTTCTCCTGAGAAATGTTGTGTTCTCTCGCAAAAGTATTGCATTCTCCCCAAAGTATTGTGGACTCCTAAGAAATGTTGCATTCTCTCACAAAAGTATTGCATTTTCCTGAAAAACTTTGTGTTCTTGTGCAAAAGTATTGCATTATACCTAAGAAATATTGCATTCTCTCAGAAAAGTTTTCATTCTCTTGCAAAAGTATTGCTTTCTTCTGAGAAAATTTGCAAAAGTATTATGATCTCCTGCAAAACTTTGCGTTCTCTTGCAAAAGTATTGCATTCTCCCGAAAAACTTTGCGTTCTTTTGCAAAAGGTATTGCATTCTCCCAATAAACTTCGTGATCTCTTGCAGAAGTATTGCATTCTCCTGCAAAACTTTGCGTTCTTTTGCAAAAGTATTGCGATCTCCAAAGAAACTTTGCATTCTCTTGCAAAAGTATTGCATTCTCCTAAAAACTTTGTTCTTTCGCAAAAGTATTGCATTCTCCTGTGAAACTTTGCGTTCTTTCACAAAAGCGTTGCGTTCTCCCGAGAAACTTTGCGTTCTTTCACAAAAGTATTGCGTTCTCCTGAGAAACTTTGCATTCTTTCGCAAAAGTATTCCATTCTCCCAAAAAGCTTTGCATTCTCTCACAAAAGTATTGCGATCTCCCGGGAAACTTTGCATTCTCTTGCAAAAGTATTGCATTCTCCCGATAAACTTTACCTTCTCTTGCAAAAGTATTGCATTCTCCCGATAGACTTTGCCTTCTCTTGCAAAAGTATTGCATTCTCCCGATAAACTTTGCCTTCTCTTGCAAAAGTATTGCATTCTCCTGATAAACTTTGCCTTCTCTTGCAAAAGTATTGCATTCTCCCGATAAACTTTGCCTTCTCTTGCAAAAGTATTGCATTCTCCTGATAAACTTTGCCTTCTCTTGCAAAAGTATTGCATTCTCCCGATAAACTTTGCCTTCTCTTGCAAAAGTATTGCATTCTCCTGATAAACTTTGCCTTCTCTTGCAAAAGTATTGCATTCTCCCGATAAACTTTGCTTTCTCTTGCAAAAGTAGGCTATTCCATTCTCCTGTGAAACTTTGCATTCTTTTGCAAAAGTAGGCTATTGCATTCTCCTGTGAAACTTTGCATTCTTTCGCAAAAGTATTGCATTCTCCCAAAAAGCTTTGCATTCTCTCACAAAAGTATTGCAGTCTCCTGGGAAACTTTGCATTCTCTTGAGAAAGTATTGCTTTCTCCTGAAAAGCTTTGCGTTCTCTCGCAAAAGTGTTGCAATCTCCTGGAAAACTTTGCATTCTCTTGAGAAAGTATTGCTTTCTCCTGAAAAGCTTTGCGTTCTCTCGCAAAAGTGTTGCAATCTCCTGGAAAACTTTGCATTCTCTTGAGAAAGTATTGCTTTCTCCTGAAAAGCTTTGTGTTCTCTCGCAAATGTATTGCTATCTCCTGAGAAACTTTGCATTCGCTTGCAAAAGTATTGCATTCTCCCGATAAATTTTGCGTTCTCTTGTATTGCATTCTCCTGTGAAACTTTGCATTCTCTCGCAAAAGTATTGCATTCTTTCAAAAAGCTTTGCATTCTCTCACGAAAGTATTGCTTTCTCCTGAAAAGCTTTGCATTCTCTCTCAAAAGTATTGCGATCTCCCGAGAAACTTTGCATTCTCTTGCAGAAGAATTGCATTCTCCCGAGAAACTTTGCATACTCTTTCAAAAGTATTGCATTCTCCCGAGAAACTTCGCATTCTCTTGCAAAAGTATTGCATTCTCCTGATAAACTTCGCATTCTCTCACAAAGGTATTGCTTTCTCCTGAAAAGCTTTGCATTCTCTCACAAAAGTATTGCTATCTCTGGGGAAACTTTGTATTCTCTTGCAAAAGTGTTACATTCTCCTGAGAAACTTTGCATAGTCTGGCGAAAGTATGAGATGGTCCTCACTGCAGAACACAAGATCCAGGGGGTGTGGTTGGATCCAGATCCAACTCCTCCCACCTTACATATACCTAAACCTATACCCATCTGATCCCTATGATCCCTAAACCCACCCATCTCCACCCCTAAACCTACCAATCTCCACCCCCTAGATGTAACGCCCCCTGGATCTTGTGTTCTGCAGTGAGGGGCTACTGGAAAGTATTGCATTCTCCTGAGAAACTTTGCATTTTCTCACAAAAGTATTGCATTCTCCTGAGAAACTTTGCGTTTTCTCAAAGTATTGCATTCTCCCAAGAAACTTTGCGATGTCTAACAAAAGTATTGCGGGCTCTGTAGGTTTGAGACTGTGGACTGATTAGTCATATTACCTTTACAGCTCACGTGATTGGTTCACAAATTCCCGCTCTGTAATTCTCCAGGTATTATATACTGCATAGTCCTTCTTGGTTGCACTTCTTTTATAGTGCCATTACAGTTTCATAAAAGCATAAATCAAATTATTCTTTTAAGCGAAACGCAGATGAGACAGATGCGATTATTTCAGTAGTTTTCAGACCTGTCTGTGTGCTGAAGATCGATGGATATTGAATGAGCTTCATTTGCAGACTTCTGTGATAGTGATAGATGTTTTGAGAGAGAATCCGGACGTAGGCGCCGCGAGATTACACTCATGTGATGAGCGCAAATAACCGCCTGGCATCCGTGGCATCACAGAAAGCGAATTAAACATCAAATACAGTTCGCCTGCGAGGGCTTACATGTACCATTTTCTCAAACTCAAATGAAAAGGCGTCTTGTGTGTGGCGAACAATGGCTTTCTTTATCTGCATCTTTATACACTTTTTTTTTTTTCCCCAACTGTATTTCTCTGAGTTCATCAGGATTCCTCTGTGGCTTTGCCAGGGCTTTCCAGACTCAAGGCCCGTGGTGTTTCCCTTTGGCAAACTGCAAGTGCGCATCAGCCTGTAGTGAGGAATAGCAGAACATGTGTGAATAGAAAAGAGATACAGACCTTGATCTGAAAGTGTGTGTGTGTGTGCGTGCGCATCTTTGATATTAGTGCATCTCTTATCAAGTGATCCATATCCAAAATGACCGTGTCCATCCCTGAGGCCGGGACATCTGATCTGTGATCAGGAACAGCTGTAGGATCGTCGGCACAGCTGACAGTACAGAGGTGAATAAACCTTATGCTAGATTACATCATCTGGCAAATGCCAATTCTGCTTTGAAAATCTGATTAAGTTTGACGTTAAAGTGTGTAATTGTTTTGATGTTAAAATACTTTCTTCTATAACAGTTTAATTTACAGTGACAGCTTTAAATAAGCCATTTGTAGATTGTAGATGTGATTTCCACAAACACTGTGGTGCTATCAACACACTGATCAGTCTGTTTGATCATAAGGTACTACAGACCTCATTGACAGAGACGCTTTGCACAAGCCAGTCAATTCCTGATTCAATCAATTCTCACCCTCCATACCTTATCACACAGAAATACATCATATTAGGGATTGTAATACATAGAAGAAATACATCACACTATAAAATGTCTTAAAGGTCTTTCTATAATGTCTTCAAATGTTTAGTAAGTTAGCACTAACTAAATAGTTGACAACCTAGCAATACCGATATCCAGCGACACTTAATTTCAAGTTATGGCTGATAACCAATAAATGGCTGATATTGAAATTGTATGTCACAATAAATTAAAAATAAAATTAATCATAATAGACAAAAACATTATGGATATGACAATATAATTTTAAGAGTGTTATTGAAGTGTTTTTAAGTTCACTATTAGCCTATATATGGATTTATTACACACTATCGTTTGAGATGTTTGGGGTCAGTAAGGTTTTTATTAAAGAAATTAATATTTTTATTCAGTAAGGATGTATTCAATTGATAAAAAGTGACTGAACAGACATTTATAATGTTACAAAAGGTTTTGATTTTAAATAAATGTTGTTTTTTATTTCTATTCATCAAAGAATCCTAAACATTTTCCACAGAAATATTTTAGCAACTGTTTTCAATACTAATAATAATATCAAATGCTTATTGAGCTGAAAATTAGCATATTAGATTGATTTCTAAAGGATCATATGATTCTGAATACAGGAGTAATGATGCTGAAACCTGTGTTAGATGATGGCAAAGATAATCTAAATGTTAAAATAGTGCACGTTCAATATATATCCAGTATATCAATATATCCAGTATAAACCAGTACAATGAATTCAAAACAATTTCTAATATTGGCCGAAGAAAAAAAATATATTATGTGCATCTCTAAATATTAGGCCTATTTTAGTTTATAACTGTAATGTATTCAGTCTGAAATGAGTTCACAAACCACTTTACATCTGTGCTACAATGTGTTTTCCAGCGAAACAGGGCATTTGAAGGAAAAAGAAGTAACTTGGGACTTGATTGTATCCATTAGGCATTGATTGGATTGGGAAAAGTGACCATTACATCAGAATGAATTCAGGTGGTTGGATGAAAGTACGGTGGCCGAGAAGTGCAAAGCAAATCGCAATTCTGAAAACAAAATAACAAATTATAAACGCAAATGCAAGTCTAAAAAACAAAATAATAATTCAGAAAGCACAACAACAATTCAGAAAACATTATAACAAGTCAGAACAACAATGACAAATTCGAAAACAAAATAACAAGTCAGAAAACACAACGACAAATCAGACAAACCGGAAGAGGTAGGTATAGTTTGAGACAGCGCCATTGGTTTGGGATTACTCACCGCTGACTGGACGAGACATCTGTCAATCAACGTATACAGGGAAGAACCAGCCGAAGAACAGCAGAGTCGCGGAAGAAAGTTCGGAGATGGTATTAAAGTAGCTCAGTTTAAATGTATTGTATGAATTGCCCTTACTATGGAATTAAAAATACGGAGTGCATATTTACATTTAGTTAAAAGTGGCTGTAAAACATCAGCTCCAGTGGTGCAGATGGATAAGCGCGTGTAGTTGGCTTTTTGACGTGGTCGACCTTCCCAAACCAATGGCGCTGTCTCAAACTATACCTACCTTTTCCGGTTTGTCTGATTTGTCGTTGTGTTTTCTGACTTGTTAATTTGTTTTCAGATTTGTCTTTGTGTTTTCTGACTTGTTATTTTGTTTTTCGAATTTGTCATTGTGTTTTCTGACTTGTTATAATGTTTTCTGAATTGTTGTTGTGTTTTCTGAATTGTTATTTTGTTTTTTAGACTTGCATTTGCGTTTGTAATTTGTTATTTTGTTTTCAGAATTGTGATTTATTTAGCACTTCTCGGCCACCGTATGAAAGGGACTGAAATTAAGAGGTAAGGAAAAGTAATTTCAGCAAGTAACATTTGGATAAAAATAAATGAAGACAAACATCTT
Organism: Sinocyclocheilus anshuiensis; assembly: GCF_001515605.1. Lineage (NCBI taxonomy): Eukaryota > Metazoa > Chordata > Actinopteri > Cypriniformes > Cyprinidae > Sinocyclocheilus > Sinocyclocheilus anshuiensis. The sequence goes on along the minus strand of NW_015557379.1, from coordinate 1,684,573 downwards.
TTAGTTGAGAATAACGTGCACTGATGAATTGTGCACAATGAAATGCATTAAAAAAGTTAAATTAACTTTTATGTTGACTCTAAATGGTTCCCACATGGCCCTCAACTATTCCCAAGCAGTCTGTTTTCTGTTATTTGCATATATATTGGCTAGACACCTGTGGAACGCCGTGTAATAGTGAATGTCTGAGAGATGCTTCATTCCGATCTTATCAACAAGCAGCAAAAACAAAAGACACAGATCCTTCAGAACGATAATGTCTCTTCCTGTGCTCCAAAACAAGCTTCATCAGATTCTGCGGTGAGTTGCACAACACTGATTTCGCTTTATTCGTGCACAAACAAATGTCACATAATCACCGCCAGTGAGTTTATGAAATGTTTTATATTCTCTTCATTAAGGGTGGAGAGTAAACAGTCATGCTCATATAAACTGGTCACAGCTAGAGACCAGAAGAGACTTGAAGGTGGGCTAATGTGTAACCTCTATCATCAACACATTGTTGATGCATCTCTTTAGGCACTAGATAAAAGGTGTGTGATATTTCCAATTCTCCATTTTTCTTCCAAGCTATGACAATTGCACAAAAATCATCACGGTGCCATTTGGAGTCAAGAGCGAACACGTTGAAAAGAGCAGCACAACATAGACATTTTGGCACAAGCTCTTAGAATACAGGCTTAAAACACACAGAGAGGTGGTGGGGGAGAAACAAAGACTTTGACTTGGGCCCGTGCCAAACCAGCCTTCATGCTGAATACAACTAGTGGATCATTTACAGAAGTCTTATTACACAATAATTTATCAGACTAAAATCATTAATTTAAACCACCAATCACCTGAGGGAATCGTGCGGGTGGGAATGAGTGAGAAAACATTCCAGTTCATTAACTATGTTGAGAAGGACTATTGCTCAGTCTCAAGACAACATGTCGGCGCACATCAAATGCTGCTCCATTCGTGCCAGTGAATGACAGTTTGATTGAATGACTTGATTTGTCAGTTTAAGAATAAAAACAACAGGCCACTGTTTTCTGTGCTACTAGTGTCACCAAGCGGTGACTGTTTTCAGTTTGTCAAAAGTTGCTGTTGTGTTGGGATGTACAACTCTAGAGGACTGTTCACTCCAGGTTATCATAATTCTAACCCCTGCTTTACCCCCAGGTAAAGGTGCGTTTTCACACTTGTAATTTAAATGCAGGATTAGCACCATTTTTACAGCGTTAACCCTGCATTGCAGTGCCAAAAGTGCAGTGTGAAATGATGCTTTCTAATAGAACTTAATCAGGCGTAGACGCCATATTTAATTTAACACGGATGAAAATGAGGCTGTGAGGAATTGATTTAGTCTTTACAATGGTACTGTGGCACGGTATATAACGGTGCTATATTGTGTTTTTTTTTAGTTTTTTTTACAAATCACGACTTTCAAAACTGTTTTATAAAGTTTTTGTCTACTTAATGTTTTTTTCTTCAGAAAATCGTTGTCAACAGAACAGTCGGTATACTGTTCAACAACAGTACAATCCATCGAACACAGTCCCTCGCAATCTCCTTTTCGTTCCTGTCAAAAATTAAATATAGCGCTACACTGACATTACAGTTACAGGCTTACAACCAATCATCAACAGTTGTTTCAGCGTTTGAAATGTAAAATGTTGTCGTGAATTCTAGAAGAGACTGTTTTAATCTTACTTTTAAAGTCCACCGATATGGTCGCACGATTCAGGAAAATATTACAATGGCCGTAGCTGTATCCTTTCTAGCCACAACCCTGGCCAACACATAGTCTAATTACTGTTTGCATTACTGGGTAGGTTTAGGGTTGGGGTAGGCGTAGACGTAGACGTTAATGAAACATAATTTGACGGGTAGCATTTTTCGTTGTCAAACTGTACTACCTACTGTTTTAATGGGAGGTAGCAAAATCTGACAGGGCACAAATCAACAGAAAACCGCAATGCTAAAGCAGTTATGCTGGGTACACACCACAAGATAATCGGGCTGATTTTGGTCCGATTTATCCCCTTTCCGACAATCCTAGGTAATGTCCCGATTATCTATGGAATTATTTTTGTGTCAATAAAACTGAACGCAACTTTTCCAGAAACTATCAAAAATATGCCATTACAAAAGAAGAAAAACACAATGAAAATGAAAAAATGAACTCAGTCGCACAAATTGAACATGCTCTTCAAATATGCTTCATTCTTTGTTAATGATTTTCAAAGATTCGTTTTCGCGAATCGTGGATTCTGAATGTGTTGCTACCGATTTCGTTTACGCTTCGCAAATTTTCGTTTACGGTTTTGACACAAACCTCTCGTGGGGGCGGGCTTAACAGCGATCTACTCTGATTGGCTAGAGAGCTTTTGATGGACAGCTGCTCTCTGACCTGGAAGTACAGACGTCACTCAGAGTCGCGCATATTGGAAAGCTGTCGCGGTGATTTGTGTGCAATACGTCGTGCTTTGTTTATATTATTAAGTATGTAAATAATATTTGCCCTTCGGTCGTCTCTTGGTCTGTAAAGATGAGCTCTCAGAAGAGACACGGAGCGGCATCATCTTCCTCAGCTTGTCCCTCAAGGCAGCTTGAAGTACGTGTTAATAAAGTAATCAATAACATCGATACAAGTTTTATTAATGTACAGTGTGCAACAGGTCGTTGCGGGTTATTATTGCCATTCACAAGTTTTTTCTTTTATAAATCTTTTATACAGTCATTATATTAAAGGACGTGTCATTGTAGTGCAGATATCAAACTGGTCTTTATTCTACAGCAAGGCAGAAATCTTGGTGCAGATGTTGCATCTGCAGCTGTACATAACATCCTTGAAATTCTTAACCAGTCTCTCGGGAAAACCAGCACTCGGGGCAGAGTCAAACAGTGGACCAAGAGATGGCCAGGTTTCAGTTTTGCAGTCATGACAATGACAAACAGCCTATTATAATACATTTTAACACTATAATTAGAGCAGTGGTAGTAGTCAGGAGCTATTTTGAGGTTCATTGTGTTCCCAATAAACATATTCATGTAATAAAAATAATGTAATACTAATTTTTATTTTCAGTCTATTGAAGGTCTTTCCCTGGATTTTTTAAGCTTGGTTCAAAGAGATGGCTACCCAGCTGTAGTAGACCAGCAAAGCTCAACAAACTATGGAAACCTTTTGTTAAATCTAGAAGATCTGAAGGATACTGTGGCAGCACAATTAGAAGTGCAACTGGAGGGGGAAAAACAATGTTGTATATTGTTCCTTTACAAGATGAGTTTGACCTGTCACCTCTACCATCTGATGCCCAGGAGTTCTCTCAGATGCCTAAAGCTGAATGTAAGAAATGCTCCAAATCTATGCCACTACAGATTCTTGCTCTGCACGTAAAGGAATGCAACACTGCTGAATATGAGACGCCTTCAGACTATATTTATAATTGTTTTAATAAACCTCATGAGTATTCTGTTAGATTCATATGGAAATATATGTTAAATGTTTTGTCTATTTCTAGCTGACTAATCTACCTGCTGATTCACCTGATTTACCTCCTGTTACTGAAGAAAAGGTAATTACCTTGTTGCTTGGGCTGACATTATTCTGACTTCTTTTAATGTGTATTTTACAACATTACTTGCTTTTTAGTCAACAGAGGCAAAGTGTCCTGTTTGTCTGCAAAGTTTTCCTGTGATGGAATTGGAGCTCCATGCAAGTTTTTGTGGCGATTTAGATAGGTAATGGTAATGCTATAAACAGAATCAACAATGTAATTTTGTGGTGCATTATTTGACATGTTGCCTAAGTCTTGTTAATTAAAGATTCTGAACATTGCATTTCAAAGTTATGTTTACATGGCAGCTGACATTTTGTGCAAATGAGTTACTTATTGATGCACTAAAGCAAATAATTTTTGTTTTACATAACATTTATGGTTTAGATTTTCACTTGTAAATGCTTGCATTTTCTCTTTAATCCAGTTGGCCTTCTAAGCCCTGATATAATGGAGCCACAAAAAGAAGAAATGTCATGGTATATTAATTAAGAAAAGTATCAGCAATATTCTTACTTAATAATGTACTTGTAAAACATAACTGGTATATCATAATGCTGTCTAAAACACTCCATTTTAATCACAATTTGACAGTGAAGAGGATGTACTGCGATGGCTAGCTGCTCAAGTTGACACCTCCAAAGAATTCAGTATCTGTGTGTCTAGAATGAACCTCTTAGAAAGAGGTATGTCACTGTGGAAGCGACAAAAGCTCAGCTCCCCAATCAACACTTTAAAGGTTACGTTCATGGGAGAGGCTGGAGTTGACACAGGCGCTCTGTGTAAAGAATTCCTGACCGGTGAGGATTTTTGCATCTGATACCCTTGACCACAAAACCTTTGCAATGTTAATTCATTTGTTCTGGTCAGATTGTTTGCGGTCTCCATATTGGAATGTTGCTGAATTATTTCTTTTTTTTAAACTATAGAAATGATTAGTGGCATAGAGACCTGGCTCTTTGAAGGAGAGGATGTTAAAGGAAAAATGCCAAAGTACTCGTTAAATGACCTTGACAATTGCCTGTTTCGGTAAGTGTCATTAAAGAATTTAAGTCATTAAAGAAATAGTTCATCGAACATGGTTTAGATTAGACTTGCATGAGGAGTCTATAAAAACAGAAAATGAAGTAGACTTTTTTTCTGTAGAAAACAATTAAAGGTATTTTGAACATTATCTCAGCTGTTTTGTTGTTGTCTATATAATTAAAGTCCATAAAAAGATTCATACCTTTTGAAATCCAAAAACAAGAATAGAAGTTTTATTTTTTTGGGCGAATAATCCAATTAAGAGCAAATACCTTTTGAACATGAGTTTGGTCCTGACAAGTAGCATTAAAAGAAAAGAAGATTAGGCAAACATATTATTTATATTTTATATTTATATCTATACACACTGTATCTTGGTATACCTAAAAAGTTTTTAAACAATAAATGTGTCAAATAAAGCCAGAACTGTTGCACACTGTACATTAATAAAACTTTTATCGATGTTATTGATTACTTTATTAACACGTACTTCAAGCTGCCTTGAGGGACAAGCTGAGGAAGATGATGCCGCTCCGTGTCTCTTCTGAGAGCTCATCTTTACAGACCAAGAGACGACCGAAGGGCAAATATTATTTACATACTTAATAATATAAACAAAGCACGACGTATTGCACACAAATCACCGCGACAGCTTTCCAATATGCGCGACTCTGAGTGACGTCTGTACTTCCAGGTCAGAGAGCAGCTGTCCATCAAAAGCTCTCTAGCCAATCAGAGTAGATCGCTGTTAAGCCCGCCCCCACGAGAGGTTTGTGTCAAAACCGTAAACGAAAATTTGCGAAGCGTAAACGAAATCGGTAGCAACACATTCAGAATCCACGATTCGCGAAAACGAATCTTTGAAAATCATTAACAAAGAATGAAGCATATTTGAAGAGCATGTTCAATTTGTGCGACTGAGTTCATTTTTTCATTTTCATTGTGTTTTTCTTCTTTTGTAATGGCATATTTTTGATAGTTTCTGGAAAAGTTACGTTCAGTTTTATAAAGTTACGTTCATTTTTATTGACACAAAAACAATTCCATAATTATCTTGGTTGTTCTAAAGATGATCTTTTCAGATCTTCCTGTGGTGTGAGGTGTGTTAAGAGTGACTGAATCTGCTCGGAAGAACGCCTGAGGTAAATATTCAACATGTTGAATATTTACAATCAGAAATCCTGGGGTGAACATCGCGGCACACCACACACTATAGGAGCAAAACGGTTAAATCTAGGATTTTTTGTCCTCGTTTTTGTGGTCTCTCACATTTTGAAGATCTTATAAGATTTTAAAAATCTGTGTTTTAAGAGTGTGTACCCAGCAGCATTATGTACACTTGTCGCATGCTGAGTTCATCCAATCCACGAAACCCAGAAGAACGGAATGTAAAGTGTAAAACGACAGTTCAGTTTATAAATACACAGGATTAATGGTCAACCCAGGGTAAATTAGGAGCAGTGTGAAACGTAAAACAAGCTAACCCGTGATTCCATTTTCCTGGGTTTAGAATGACCCAGGGTTAACTATTTTGAGTGAGAAAAGTCCTTCTGTTATGCATGTGTAGCTATCATTATTGGCTACTGATTAGTTTCTCTGATATCAACAGCGATTATGGAAGGTTAATCTGGCTTGGCTTGTAATAACTACTGTAAAATATTTTCCTTGGAAAGCTTGTGATGTTTTTGATATGTGCCAGACTCAACAACTACTGTGCACAGTGCAACAGCGCCACCCGGAGTCCTGAACATGAAGATCAGGGTGTTCTCATGAATTCTCGTCCAGCAAAACCCCCTTGTCATATTGCAAACATGTTTTTAATAAAAAATACTTTTTTTTCATTATAAAATGTAATATTTTTCTTTAGTTCGGAGAAGTAGCTGGATAGCATTAGATTTAATCTCACTAAAAACGTGTACAGGTCACATTTCATCCCAGAATCAAATTTATATACATCCGCTTTATAAATTGTGTGTGTGGGTGTAAATATGGCTCTGACATGATGTTCTTGGCAGGTTTTGTGCCATTAACTCAAAGAGCATTATTGCTTACTGTAAAAGATTTTAGCTAATTATCAAATAACTGTGCAAAAGGCAATTCTGCTAATTCTGTAGCAGGTGATATTAATCTCATGGTTTATCTTCTGGTGAAATGGAGGAGTACTGATGTCAGATCAAAATGCATTCCCATCATTGTAAACTTCAGGAGTGTTTTGTTGTTTTTGAAGTTTTAACTAAATTGAAAATATTCATCACCTTAAGAATTTAAATTTTACAGTTTCTGAAAAAACCAAATGTACACACAAGGATTTTTTTTTTGCATTTTTATTTAGAAACATCCACTGTACAACACAAAAAAAAACACAACAATGTACACAATATTTCCCACCTGTCTGACATCCTCTTGCCTTCTTCCACAAAACCCACTTTATATCTGAAAGAAAACATTTATGATGAATTCAGGTGTCCCCTAATCACCCACCCCACCCTACCCTAAGTGATCACTACACAAACTATTTACACTATATACAGTCTTTTTACATCACTGCACATTTATGATGAATTCAGGTGTCCCCTAATCACCCACCCCACCCTACGTGATCACTACACAAACTATTTACACTATATACAGTCTTTTTACATCACTGTTGAAGCTCAGTGTTTATTTTTTAGAAGAGGATCTGCTGATGGGGACCCACTGTCCATATGGCTTCCTGTCTGCTACGCTGTCGGCTCTTGATGTTACCTTACTGTCATGGACCGTTGGGCTGTTTGATGGTCTGGCGATGGTATTCTGTCAATATAAAAAGGTAAGATCAACTTCAATATTTCAATATACTCTTACAGTCATTATATGTGAAATATGGCTTCCTGTCTGCTACGCTGTCGGCTCTTGATGTTACCTTACTGTCATGGACCGTTGGGCTGTTTGATGGTCTGGCGATGATGGTATTCTGTCAATATAAAAAAGTAAGATCAACTTTAATATTTCAATATACTCTTACAGTCATTATATGTGAATAAGCTTTAATGAACTTACGTTGATGCTGAAGTTAATTGGCTTTCTCTTGGGAGACGTTGGAGAAGCCTCTGCCTCGCCATCATCATTGGCAACGTTTACCTAAAGACAGTAAAATGGGGAATAGGATAATGAAATTACTGTCTGTTTGATGTAAACCTAGAAACCTCAGTACCACATGACTTTCATTTCTAAGTGAGGACGCCCTCAGTTCAGTGTTTAAGTCATGCAAAAGAGGCGAATTGAAGGAACTCTGACCTGTGTAATGCCAGTGCTGCTCTTTGAATCAGTCTGACATCAAAAACACCATTTGGGTTATACCCATTTACTATTGATAGTACAAAAAGCAGTTCGTTTACAAGCAAAAATGAAAATGTACATACGAAGGCTATGTTCACATTGTACATATTTCCAATTTGTTTTTCAAATGTCCAGTAATTTTAAACAACTCCTGAGGTGTCGCTATTTACAAATTCATGCATATGCAGTGTCTGAAATGGTTCACACTTTATATGAAGGAATCCAAATGAGGAAAAAGAAAAAATAAATCAAACTGAAATGCAGTGTTTAAAAATTACATTTTAAATTTCAAATTAATGTGATTTTGCATTATATAAATTTTGCACATTTGCATCTTGTAATTTTGAAGAAAAGTCTGAATTATCTGGTTTAAACAATTGTGAAAATATACTAAATATTCCATACTAAACAGCTCTGAAATGGCCCAAAATAATTAAATGCAAAAAAAAAAAAAAAAGGCTTTTTGCTGCTTGTATGAACAAAGCCCCAAAAAGCAAACAAACAAAAAAAAATTACTAATTGATGAGACTATATTTTTCCAAACCCCATCCGTCACCGTAGAGCGAGCTCTCTCTGGTCTTCACACACGATGAATAGAGGAAGACTCTGGTAAATGACAACGCAACCCAGTTCAACCATCAGCAAACAGAAGTCATTTCCTGTAGTTCTAACAGCTGTAAAGAGACACTACCGTTCAAAAGTTTGGGGTCGGTATGATTTTTTGTTTTTTTTAATAGTTTTTGAAAAGTGTCATACTGACTAACTCACTAAGGCTGCATTTATTTGATCAAAAAATACCGTAAAAACAGTAATACTGTGAAATATTACAATCTGACAATTTCTAGTTAAATATTTTACATTTTAATTTATTCCTGTGATGCAAGGCTGAATTTTCAGCATTATTACTCCAGTCTTCAGTGTCACATGATCCTTCAGAAATCATTCTAGTATGCTGATTTGCTGCTCAAGAAACATTTCTTATCAGTTTTGAAAACAGCTGTGCTGCTTAATATTTTTGTGGAAACCATGATACATTTTTTTCAGGATTATTTAAATAGAGAGTTCAAAAGAACAGCATTTATTTTCAACATTATAAATGTCTTTACCGTCACTTTTGATCAATTCAATGCATCCTTGCTGAAAGTATTGGTTTCTTAAAATAAAAAAAACCCTGAAATTCTACTGACCCCAAACTTTTCTGCATATGTGCTGTTGTGTGGTGGCTGAAAGTGTTGAGTGTGAGGTGAATCACACAAATGCATGTGGTCTGTTTTTGTTCGACACAAAGCTACCGCTGACATCGTACACAATTACTTAACCTTTACAGTTGTGCACATAAGACTTAAAGCTGGTGTCATTCAAGTCATGTGACCTCCCCCTCTCTCCCTCTTTGTCCAAAGGGTGGAGGAGTTTCAGCTCTACAGGAACAGAAATGATACAAAAAAAAAAACAAAGCAATTGAAGCTAAATGCCACTCCTCAATACAGTTAGAGGAATAATAGCCACGTGCTCATTCATTCTCACACACACAACACAGTAATACATACTCTTTAACATGTACCATTACCTAATCCGGACAAGTGCTGTTCATCATTCCATTAAATCCATCAGGTAAAATCATTCACGTCTGAGGAGACAGATTACATGGTAACCCAGGTTGGGTAAGTACAGCGCGCAATCACATTTTAAATAGACGTGTTTCAACGGGTTAGTCAACGTCCCGAGATCACAGATATAATTGTCAAACACTCAGGACGTTCATGCAATATTACAGAAGTCAAACAAACACTGGGTGTGTGTTAGTGGAACGTCTGTATGCATGTGTGTGAGGCTCACCTGTGCTGGTATCTTCTGTGGTGCCCAGTCTGCGCTCACCCTTTCCTCTTTATCTGATGAAGATCTCCTCTTCTCCTCCTCCTCCTCCTCCTCCAGCTCCTTCAGGCTAGCTGGCAGCTCTAAGTTCTGCACTCCCAGAATCCTGGCAGCATTTGCTTTGGCCACATTTAACAGATACTTCTTCTCTGTGGAAGATTTCAAAGTTTAGATTTAAATTCTGTCATTTACCTCCATAGTCAGCATTATCAACTAGTCACCCAACAACTGACTAACTGCAAGAAAAATAAAAAATAAATAATTTTATTAATCTGCATTTTTGTCAGTATCTTATTTTATTAGAAAACATTAATAGATAAATATATAAATATATAATTGAATATATAAAGACATAATTATGTATTACTTAAATTAAGATATGATTAATATATTGTTATAATTTAAGTTTTATATACACTTTAAATATTTTAAATAATTATATTAAATAATATAAATATATTTGTAATCATATTTTTACATTCTTTTAAACTTTCACTTTTTTGTAATTTATCAAATATTCTTATGCAAATAACTTTTTTTTTTTTTATTTATTTTTTTTACTTGCAAACATAAAAATCTACTGAGAAAGAAGAGGATTTTTTGTAACTTACAATCATAAAACCTAGTGAGGAAGAAAAAAAAAATGTATTGCTGTGATTTTCACAAGAAGTGCAAAGACGACAGAAATAAAGCATCAAAAGTCATCCATACTACTCATGCAGTGTATTAAAAATCTTCCAAAGCTAAATGATATCTTGAGATGTGAGGAACAGACTGAAATGTAGGTTATTAACAGCTGTGGTCACCATGAACCGATTTGTGTAGAGAAAAAAAAAAAAAAAGAACTACATTTTTTATTTTTTTTATATCTCCTTTTGTCTTTCATGTAGCATATATATTAAAGTGAAACTGATCTTACCCTCAAGGCTGAGGCAGACTGTAGAGCGTTCACAGCTGCGAGACCGGCTTCTGTAATCTCTGGAACTCCTGGGTGAGCGGGAGAAACGGCACCGGTACCTCCCCACAAACCTGCTTCCCCTCCAGTAGACCGGGGAGCGACTGCGAGAGCGGGATCGGGACGGAGAACGCATGTAACGTCTGGAGTAGCTGTAGGGGGATGGAGAGCGACTGCGGCGATGGTAGCGCCTGCGGTGAGAGGAACGCTCAGGAGAAGGGCTGTAAGAGCGGGAGCGAGCCCGGTAGCGGCGAGGAGGAGAATGGCGCCTGTGACGGCAGCATGAGCGGCCTGAGCAGCGTGGATGGGAGCGGGAACGTGAGCGAGAGTGTGAGGGTGAGGAAGAGCCACTGTCGGAGGATGAGCTCCGTGACCTGTGGGAGGAGCGGCCCCCCTTGCTGCTGGAGAACGAGCTGTCACTGCTGCTGCTGCTGCTGCTGGAGCGAGAGGACCTGCGACCGTGTGGAGCCTTCTTATCAAAGATGAGCTTCACACCCTCACTGAGACGCCCAGGGCTGGCCGCCTTCTTCATGATCAAACCTACAAACACAAAGCATCAGACGTTACTTGTGAACTAATGGTTTAATCAATCAAGAAATTTGATTATTTAATATCTATATTCTGCAGGTCTTAACAGAGGCCAGGGTTTTGTTTATGTATGTATAACATTTTTATTCCTAAAACCATGGTAATTTTTTTTTCTTGGCTGTTGACAATAATTTCTGCTTTGTGGAGTTATAAATACAAAAAATAAAAATATAATTCTAAACATGTCAGATTTTTGATACTGGCTTTAGCCAAAGTTCAGATTTGTGTTTTGGAAATGTATTCAACTTTGTACATTTTTATATCAATATTTGTGTATTTAATCAACATTTCAGAGAACTTGTATTACAAAACAATTGCCTCAACGTACTGTGATGATGAAGCTGGAACTAAAAGTAGGTCAGGTGACGTTGCGTAACAAAGACCCCGCCCCTCCTGTCAATCAAATTACACAACAGACTCGGATCTAGAACATTCCGCAAGAAACACTATAATAATTAACCAACGTTATCATAACATCACTAAAACAAAATCCTAATGTCACCATCCATATAGTAATAAATCTATTCTGATATGTTGTTCGCCTTCCGGTATTTACTGTTAGTATCGTTAATTAACGTTAGTATTATGTTGCTAATTCAGCGAGGATTGTAAGTAACTTATATAACAACGTTAAAGCGCTTACTTAAAACAACATTAAATATATAAATATTATCTATAAACAGCATTTAACTGTAACTTACCGTCAAAAAGGACTTGATCCAACAGTAAGATAACCGACTTTGAGGAAAACGCTCTCTCTATACTCCTCGAGCGAGTTCAAAACAGAAACTATTTTTGAAATTCAACAACTGTCAAATAAATGTACGTTTATTCCAAAATAAATTCCAGAAGAAATCAATTATTACAAGATTTAGGACAAATTCTTGAAACAAAACGTGTTTCTGAGTAGTCAGCGCCTTTCTACAGCCAGCGCCGTCGTCTTCTCGCGAGAGGTTGGATGATTCAGCGTGAAGTGAAGCGGCTCTTGTGCAGCTTGTTTTTCTACTTAACCGAAACCCAATGACGTAACCCGGGGGTGGCGGGGTCTAGAAAATTCATCAACGCTGAACAAACAGTGTTTGATAGACATTTTTTATTTAAACTATGATATTTTTATAACCGAGTTATTTTATATTAACTAAGTTGTTTTGAATAAAAAACAATTAATAACTGAAAATACTGTCATATATTGACTTCATGTTTACATATTGTTTATACATAGTTGTATCATCGGGTTGTGAAACGATCTCTCGAGAGATCGCGTTATATCGCGAGGTTTTATATGTGTCTGGGGGAGTGAGGGAATCGCCTTTAACACAAACAACGCACCGTGCTTGAGCTGCATGGTTGTGCGTTTCTTTCCTTCAAAGAAAAGAAGAACAGCTCGTGCTTGAGTCAGAAAACAGATCCTCAACTTTTCATCTGAAAAAATGGCGATCGAAAACCTGCTTCCAGACAATTTTGGCTATGCAATTTTTACTTATTTGTACAGTTTTGTCATGTTGATGTATCTCGGGGCCCAAGTTGGTAGTGCACGGAAGAAGTATGGAGTAAAGGTACTATAAGGCTTCATATGCAATGCATGTTGCATTGCCTGAAATTATACCGATGCATATTAAACTTTGATTTCTGATTTGGAACCAGTGCAGATGCTTTAGTTTAATGTATTTTTCTGCTCTCGTGTTTTGTGTGTAGTATCCCACCATGTACAGTGATAAGGAGCAAGTGTTCAACTGTATCCAGAGAGCCCATCAGCACACACTGGAGGTGTATCCACAGTGGCTGGTGTTCCAGACTATTGCTGCATTAGAGTATCCTGTGAGTATCACAGTTGTGTGCAATTACAAAATGAACGACAGTTCAGAGGCGGGACCAAGTCATTGTTTTGCAAGTCACAAGTAAGTCTCGAGTCTTTGCATTCAAGTCTGGAGTCAAGTCCCGAGTCAAGACAGACAAGTCGAGTTGCAAGTCCTCAGCTTTAAGATTTAAGATTTGCCCAAATTAGTGTCTCAGTATTAATTACCATATCAAATTCATAGTAATTTATATCAGGAAGGCAGGTAGAATATTTGACATTGTTCAATTTCATGTGAGATGGGCGCCCTTAGTAAAACTATGCAAGTTCAATTTAGGGATTGTGCCAAAATAGGATAAGAATGATTGGCAAAACATTCATGCATTTAAGGGTTAATGGAGGTTTAAATAAAATAAAAATGCACATGCAATTAAAATATGTCACTGATCGAACAAAAACTGTGGAGATCTGACAAAAACAGGTCTCAGAGAGGTGTTTATTACAAATAAAAATGAAAATGAAAGAACATCGAGTTGGCAGAGTGCGAGGGTTGTGGCGGGATGCGGATCCGTCACTCATGGTGCACCTCGGTGTCGGACAAACAAAAGAAGTGAGGAATATTTAACAGCAGCGGTCACAGTGATGATGAGGCCAGCACCAGTGAAGTGATCGCGGCCGCGCATCTCGTTTCTCATGCCCGCTCCGTGTGTCTGCTGGGCGGCGATCAAACGGACAGGGCAGCGCTTTTCACGAGCGGAGATCGCTACTAGACGAATCATGTAATTTTTTATTATTTTTTTATCTCTGTTCTTTTGTCGTAAGTTATGCTATTACTCCATTAATTTATACTAGTCTATCCAGCGCTCCCTGAACGCAGTCTCTATTTTATTGCCAGTCAAGCGCAAGCAGTCTGCAGGGACGCGTCTATAACGACTTTGATCTGATCATAAAGTCTTTCCGAGTCACAGGGCTCAAGTCCAAGTCAAGTCTCGAGTCCTTGCTGTCGAAGTCTAAGTCGAGTCTCAAGTCTTCTTTAATTATGTCGAGTCGAGTCGCAAGTCATCAAATTTGGGACTCGAGTCCGAGTCGAGTCTCGAGTCCACACCCCTGCGACAGTTCAAAGAAACTCATGTAACTGCTGTAAGTGGAATATAGAATTCCCTGGAATACCCAAAATTAGGGCTGCACAATTAATCGGATTTCTAATCGCGATTACAATTATGGATGCCACAATTACGTAATCGTTCAAATAGGCAATTAATCGTTCAAAGTCCACTTATGATATTCTGTGTGCTTAAGATGCGTTTTTTTTCTTTCTGCATGTTATCTTAAGGGTTTTTCCATTGTTTTAATTTTAGTTTTAGTGTAACACTACAGTATAATACCATTTATATTTTTTTACTTTTTTTATAATTTAAAGAAGATACCAATCCAATGCATAGTTGACATTTGAGGCTTAATACTATAGAAAAGCACTAAAAGTCTTTCAGTTAGAGTGTTTTCAGCTTGCTTATTTTCATATAAAAATACGGCATGCAGTTGCATCAAGCAATGGTACAAACATAATTCAATGTAAATTGTGATAATCGTAATTAATAATCGCAATTACAATTTCAAGGCAATAACCGACAATTATGATAAATTGTGATAATCGTAATTAATAATCGCAATTACAATTTCAAGCCAATAACCGACAATTATGATTTTTTTTTTGTCATATTCGTGCAGCCCTACGCAAAATATTGATGTTATCTCAAACATTGTGGTCAGCATTTTGTCAAGAGTTGGTGTAAATGAATCATGTTTTGTAGAAAGATTTGTGTTTGTGAGTTTATAAAATGTTTTTTAATTGCAATTCAGCAAATTCGTCTTCCTGCTGTTCCAATTCGAATTCCAGTTTAATGTGGACGTAGGCAATTCCAGCTTATGAATTGAAATGGAGCCAGTTCTGCCCAGCTCAACCCCTCCTTATATAACCCGTCGAGTGCATTGCTGTACCTTGTACCATCTTCCATCATATTTAGTGACAACTAGAAGTTTCTAATATATTTAGAAATGTGACACACAAGCATTTATCACACTAAAGTGGTGGGCTAGTGACAGTAATGTTGTTTGTATAAACCTTACAACAGTTCATTAAATCATTATGCCTTTGATCAAATTGGGTGACCTTGATCATTTAGCAGAGGGACATTTCCTTGTAATGCGTGTTCTATAAATCTCTTGTTAAATATGTTAATTAATTATCTTTTCATGTGCTCTCCTTCTCTCATATGTACACCCTTTCACCCAATTCACCTTTGTTTATCTTGCATTTTTTATCTCTCATATCAGATTGCTGCCTCTGTGTTAGGAGTCATCTGGGTTACGAGCAGGTTCTCTTATGCCTGGGGTTACTCCACTGGTGGTAAGTCTTAAAAATGCACATAGAGAAACCTGTAGCAATTTTTAGACAGTTCTCAGATGCAAAAGCACATTCACATCTGTTTCTGAATCTGAGTGCAAATGCAAAAAGCATTGCATTTATTTTGCATTTAATTATAGATTTAAATGACACGCGTGTTTGTGGATTATATATTTATGCATTTTTTTTTTTAATTGCCATACACATTTTCAAGATACTGTTAACTTGTTTAAGTTGTTTGTCTGTTTTAGATCCTGCTAAGAGGATGCGTGGTGTATATGGATATATCGGGCTGTTTGGAGTCATTCTGCTTTCAATCTCTATTGCTCTCAAACTGCTTGGAGTGCTTTAAGGGAAACACTACTGAGAAAATACCACATAAAACCAATACTTGGCACTTAATGTAGTCGTCAGTGATTCTTTTTTTCACTTTTTTACTCTCTTTTTTTAATTACATCGCTCCATCCTGAAGCTTTTATATAGTATGAAATATTTCATCAAATGTAATCGACTTGTTAGGCTTTTATACACCTTCTTTACACAGCTTTCCTTACATTTCATTTAGGGTGACCAGATAATCATTGCATGCTAGTGTTTATGTTCAGATGACCTGGGTTTAAGTCCAGCTAGTGACATTTCTGTTTGAGGACCATCTTCTGTACAGAGCACTTTGGGTGCAAAATTGTGACCGGCAACATTTCAGATACTGTGCTGATTTGATTAGGATGTATAGTCACCCTATGTTATTTCATTCAGTTCAGACAAATGAATAATAAAATGTCTGTGTAAGATTCAATCAAACCATGTGTGAGTGCTGTGTGCTTCAAACGGCAAGAAAATATTGTAGTCCTGCATACTTTATACTCATTTTAGTCATTTCTGAAATCACTGTCATGCCTTTAAAGGAGATTAAAGGTCTTGTGTTTGTGAAAGTTACATTAATTACATGATTCTGATCTCTCAGATAATATTTAAAATGGCATATGGCAGGGCTTTATGACAACTGGAGTGTTAAATCATTTATAAACAGACGTTAGGGTGTTACTATGATGCTTTGGTGTTGTGGGTGGTTACACTGAAATTCTTATCTTTCCATATGGCTCTTTCCTTAATGAGATAGTTTACCCAAAAATTAAAATTCTGTCTTCATTACCCACTTTCATGTTATTCCAAACCTGTATTGAGTTCTTTCTTTTGATGAACACAAAATACGTTTTTTTGAAGAATGTGGGTAACCAGATATTTGCTGGTAGACGTTGACTTCCATAGTATGGAAAAATATACAATGGAAGTCAATGGCTACCAGCAACTGAGTATATAATGACAAAATTTTCATTTTTGAGTTTAAATGACAATTTTGGAAGCTTTTTTGTTTTAGATAAACATCTGAGAAAGTCTGGTAGAATAGAAAAGCATTAGGATTTCATACATAAAGCAGTGTGGTACAAGCTATGTTGCCAAGTTTAATATTTAGGGGTTTCATCAAAACACTAAGTATGAACAATAGTAACGCAAACACCACTAATAAACTGAAACTATTATAAAGCATTTACTTTAGTTTGAAAAGCCTAGGCGTCTTTATAGTCTTTTTAAGACCCTATAGACTTAGATGTTTTATGGGTTCAGTTTTTCCAGGTTTGAAAATGATTTCTTTATAGGAATTACAAAACACAGTAGCCTATACAGAAGCTTTTATGTTATCTTAACATTGTCTCAAGACATTGCAAAATATGTGTGCCTATGTGCTAGATTGAGACATCCCTTACTAAAATTAACCATGGTTTTATTATAGTAAAAGTGTAATAACTTTTTTTTTTTTTGGTGTATTGACTACCATTTGTATAACCACAGTTTTTACTACAAATACCATGGTTAAACTATGGCTAGTGTAGCAAACCTATGGTTAATTTGTAGTTACCATGGCTTAACTATAGTAACTATAGTTTGGTTTCATTTGTAGTAAAAAGCATGGTTAATTTTCGCCAGGGATATCAAGGTCTACTGTTATATATTTTTGGTTTGCTTGCATTTTTTAGATGTACTTGTATGTTTATGCTGTGTAAACCACCTTAGTAATAGTAATTCCTATCGTAAATAGTAATTTTACCATATAGCGGATCACGTGATGCCAACAAAGGCGTCCATGAGGGGGCGACCCGTTCCATGTAGAATAAAACAGATTTTTCTAAAACGTATTTCAGAATTTTTCTTAGAATTCCCCGTAATTTTATCAGACGTGCTGTTAATTTATTTATGTGTTAACCCTTTAATAAGTGCACATTTTGGTTGATAGGATGTGCTCCGCCAATGGAGACTGATGCAGAGCGCACTGCGCATGTGCGACTCAGTGCACTGTTTGAGACGGAAGACTGCGGACTCGGAGTGTATCTCCACATACTGCGAACCTCAAGAAAAGTGCTGGTAAGAATTCACTGTGCTATAAAGATCGAGTCCTAGCAATCATTCATTAGATATTCACCGTTACGTGTGCTTTTATTTATCCGTCATGCTTTATAGAAACAGTGATGTAGCAAAATTGGGTTAGAAATCAGCCGGATATGAGATCAAACATGTTTACAGCATTAACACTCGACGTTTTCGCCCGATATTGCGCGGAAACGTAGTTTTGAACTATTATGTTAAAGATCGCTTATGTTAATATTCAGATATTGGTCGCAAACATGACGGAAGGAAATCCTTTGTGTGTTATTTGTGTTTGGTTCAGGATGATCATGTGTGCTCTGCGTGTGCGCAGTCAGTGAGGATGCGCCGCTCCTGCGCAGGAACAGTTGGATTTATTAGCTTCTAAATAAAAACTAACATGAGTTGACGAACACTAATTTCCCCCCGTCACTTTTTCAAGATTCTTTAATGACAAAAATGAAAAAGAACAGCATTTGTTCGAAATAGAAATATTCTGTAACATTATAAGTGACTTTACTGACACTTTTGATCAATTTAAGGCGTTGATAGATAGATAGATGGTGCTATCAAACGATTAATCACATATAAAATACGTTTTTGTTTACATAATATATATATATGTGTTGTGTATATTTATTATGCATATTTAAATACACATACATGCATGTATATATTTAAGAAAAATATGTTGTTTATATATTAAATATATTTATGTATAATATAAATTATATGAATATAAATATATACATGTAAATATTTTCAAAATATATATTGTGTGTGTGTATTTGTATGTAGTATATACATAATAAATATACACAGTACACACACACACAGCCTATATTATGTAAACAAAAACTTATTTTGGATTAGATTAATCATTTGACAGCATAGATAGACAGATAGATAGATAGATAGACAGACAGATAGATAGAGATAGACAGACAGACAGACAGACAGACAGATAGATAGATAGATAGATAGATAGATAGACAGACAGATAGAGATAGACAGACAGATAGAGATAGACAGACAGA
>NW_015557379.1:1665299-1665595 GCF_001515605.1 Sinocyclocheilus anshuiensis | reverse complement strand
CAGACAGAATGATAGATAGACAGACAGACAGACAGATAGACAGATAGATAGAACAATAGATAGATAGACAGACAGAACAATAGATAGATAGACAGAACAATAGATAGATAGATAGACAGACAGATATAGATAGACAGACAGACAGATAGACAGACAGACAGATAGATAGACAGATAGACAGACAGAGATAGATAGACAGACAGATATAGATAGACAGACAGACAGATAGAGATAGATAGACAGACAGATAGAGATAGATAGACAGACAGATATAGATAGACAGACAGACAGATAGA
>NW_015557379.1:1664910-1665148 GCF_001515605.1 Sinocyclocheilus anshuiensis | reverse complement strand
AGAGATAGACAGATAGATATAGATAGACAGACAGACAGACAGACAGATAGACAGACAGAGATAGATATAGACAGACAGACAGAGATAGATATAGACAGACAGACAGACAGACAGATAGACAGACAGACAGAGCTAGATATAGACAGACAGACAGACAGATAGACAGAGATAGATATAGACAGACAGACAGACAGATAGAGATAGATAGATATAGATAGACGGACAGACAAATAAATAG
>NW_015557379.1:1658062-1664514 GCF_001515605.1 Sinocyclocheilus anshuiensis | reverse complement strand
TAGATAGATAGACAGACAGACAGACAGACATACAGACAGACAGATAGACAGATAGAGATAGATAGATAGACAGATAGAGATAGATAGATATAGATAGACAGATAGATAGATAGATAGATAGATAGATAGATAGATAGATAGATGGGGAAGGTGTTTTTAAATTAAATATTTGAAATAAAATATCCATTTCTCTGCCCAAATTTGTCATTGTATGATTCACTATATGATCATTCACTTCTTCACGCAATGTGAATAAGTCTTTTTATTATGAAAACCAGCAGAACATCTCAAAAGTAACATATTTATCTGAAGGGTCAGGTCAGATCAGAAGCATGTCAGGGTTTCTGGACGGGATCAGATGTGGTGATTGCGAGTGTAATGTGGACTGGGGTGAGAAGAGAAACACCATCGCCTCCATCGCAGCCGGAGTTCTGGTAAGTCAATAAATCTTGTGTTCTCTAAAATATCCAGCGATCCCCAAACTAACAGTCTTTCTTCTCGCACTGTACACACGTGCAGTTTTTCACAGGCTGGTGGATCATTATCGATGCTGCGATAATGTACCCTAAAGAGGAACAGTTCCACCATGCATATCATACCTGTGGGGTTATAGCGACTATAGCCTTCCTCATGTGAGTTACACCTGTACAGATTCTCGCTGGCACTCCCTTTAATGAAGAGAACTAAGTCTTTGTTCTCATTGTGTCCGGCCAGACCAACGCTGTGACATAATTTGATCTGTCCCAGATCTTACTTCCTGTTGTTAAGCACTGATTTAACTACAGGGTTGCGCCGTGACTACTGTACAATGACTGCATTGATAAACTGCCTGTGGAGTTTCACTATCTATGGATTTGAATCAGGGTTATTATAGTTAAGTAAAACTAAACCATAACTTATATTTAACTGTAACTTACAACTTATTACAAAACTTTTTTTTTTATTATTTCAGCTACATTTATCATTTAGTTTAATTTGATGTACTAAATAAAAATGAATAAAAACTATAGACATTTAAAGGGGACATATGATGCGATTTCAATTTTTCCTTTCTCTTTGGAGTGTTACAAGCTCTTGGTGCATAAAGAAGATCTGTAAAGTTGCAAAGACTAAAGTCTCAAAGTTAAGAGTCAACCACGCCTACCTAAAACGGCTCGTTCTAACACCGCCGCCGCCGCCATGTCGTGAAGGTTGTAAAAATCGACGCGTTTCAGAAAGGCGGGGCATAGAGGAGAAACAATAATGTACAGTATGTGGAAAATAATGTGTTTTTTAAACCGCATAAACACATTTCATTACACCAAATACACAAAATGGTGTTCTTTTTAGCAACATCATATGACCCCTTTAAAAGAAATAATAAAAGTTACAAAAACACAACAAAAAATTGCAAAAGTTTTAACTCAAAAATGAAAACAGAATCTAAAACAACTTCAAACTATCAATAAAAGCTACACTGTAGAACTGAATAAGTTTGCAAAACTAAAGAAAAAAACTAAGTTTAAAAATGTCTTAATTTCTTAACTAAGTTTCGAATTTCTTTACTTAATTTACATCAAAATGTTTAAGTTAGGAAATTCAAAGTTTAAGCAAGCAGAACAGGCCAATTTTATTTTATATGAATTGCTCCTAATTTGAAATATTTGAGTAAGCTAACTTAAAATTATCATGTAATCTCAATTTAAAATTTATTTTTTCAGTATTGGAAACTTAACTAGCTGTAACTAGCTAATTCAGTCAGTGCTAACTTGCTAATTGACAACACAATGCTTTGATAAGCATAGTAACTGCTGAATGAGTAAGGCGGTATGAAACATTTCACATATTTCTGTTCTGAAACCATGCTCCACTCGTCACAATGAGAAACCCAACAAAACAGAAACTCTTCTAAATTAGCATAGCAAAACAATACTAATCCTCCCAATTATTTTACATTAATCTAGCAAAAAACAGTATGTAACACTTTAGTATTTCCTCTACCTTTCGAGTGCCATGGCAAAGCATGCTGGGAAATAGAAATTGCAGCCAGGTTCAGTTAAATCGAAGTACATCTGATTTAAAAGAAACAAGTTCATTAAGCTCAAAACAATGAAACTATTCAGATGACGTAGAATGACTCAGTTTCATGAACTCAAAAGAAAAAGTCATAAACTCATGTACTCATAAAAGTTACTTGGATTGAAATAGTTTGTTTTTGCTTAAGTTAATGACTAAAATAAGACTGATTTGAATGCAGGATCAATGCGGTGTCAAATGGCCAGGTGAGGGGCGACAGCTACAGCGAGGGCTGCTTGGGACAGACAGGTACGTCCTGCATACGCAACGAGACAGCATTAACTTGATGCATTTCTTGTAGATATTGAAATACTACATGACCGAAATGTGCTTTGAATGTGTGTAGGTGCCAGGGTTTGGCTCTTCATCGGGTTCATGTTGGCGTTCGGGTCTCTCATCGCCTCTATGTGGATTCTGTTTGGTGGTTTTGTTGTGACTGGTGAGAGAATAAGACTGATTTTGCCCTTATAGAATAAGATGATTCAGGTTTCTGTTTGTTTACAGTTGCTGATTGTTTTTCCATTTTTTTTCTTTATGATTGAACAGATCATAAGGAGTTGTCAGTGTATCCTGGTATTGCGGTTTTCTTCCAAAATGCTTTCATCTTCTTTGGGTAAGTTTGTAAATACAGTAATATTGTGAATTATTATTATAAATAAAAAGTGTTTTCTACTTATTCTAAAATGTAATTTATTGCTGTGATCAAAGCTGAATTTTCAGCATCATTACTCCTGTCTTCAGTGTCACATGATCCTTTAGAAATCATTCTTATTTGCTGCTCAAGAAACATTTATGATTATTATCAATGTTGAAAACAGTTGAGCTGCTTCATAGTTTTGTTAAACTGTAATACTTTTTTTCTTTGCCTAAAGTTCAAAAGAACACTTTATTTGAAATATTTATTTGTAACATTATAAATGTCTTTGCTGTCACCTTTAATCGATTTAATGTGCCCTTGCTAGACAAAATTCTTGTTTCTTTAAAAATCCGAAATGAACAATTTGTTCAAAAAGAAGTAATTCAAATTGAAATGAATGCACAAATGAAAAAGAGACTATTATTGTCCGTGTAAAATTATTTTACACAGATTGCACTGAGCACAAGCAGTTTCTTAGCTGAGCATAACTAGAAACATGTATATTCACTGTCAATATTTTTCATTTCTGTGCAACTAGTAAAACCAAACAGCGAGTTTTTCTTGACTGTGGGAAGCCTGGACATATATTTTGTAGCTTTTGGAGCTTTAAGTTCATTCTCTGTGTATGTTTGCTGACGTTTTGCTTCAATTATTTGCTTTATTTTTGCTACTGATGCTATCAAAACACTTCCACTGACGAGACATTGAATAATCATCAAAATACTTTCCAGAAAGCTTAATAAAATTCATTTTGAATGAGTCATGGATATACAACTATTGCCCAGTCTCTAATTAACTGCATTAGTGGTCTGAGATTTTGAGTATTCATGTAATTTATAATAAATAACTTTTTTTTTTTCAAGTGAAACTATGATAATTTGATTAAGTTCTAATTTTGATTCTCCTTCTCTCTTGCAGTGGTCTGGTGTTCAAGTTTGGCCGAACTGAGGACCTCTGGCAGTAAAGATCCCTTTCCTTCAAACAAATCCCACAGTCCATCAACACACAATTCCTCTGTACTTATTGCTGCTTATTTGCACTCTCTATTTCTTTCTCTCCCCTTTTCAACTCCTCAGCTGACTCCCGTTCTTAAATATGTTCCTCCTTCCTTTGTCTCGTTTCCTGTGTGGCCACACAGGGGAAAAATCTTTTGAAATTGTGCAATGTGCAGATTTGAGAACATACTCCTTTCATATTTGCGGCTCAACCTTCAGTCAGCTGATATCACTACGAGCGCTTTATTTTACATCTTACTTTTGAAAAATTGATATTGCGTTATATGGGTTCCCACGCTTTTTTCCAGTCATTCAGTTGTTTAATTTGAAAATATTAAACAGATTGCACTGAGCACAAGCAGTTTCTTATAGCTGAGCATAACTAGAAACATGTATATTCACTGTCAATATTTTTAATTTCTGTGCAACTAGTAAAACCAAACAGCCTATTTCTCTGAGTTTTTCTTGACTGTGGGAAGCCTGGATACAGTTGTGCTCAAAATTATTCATACCCTTGGTAAATATGATCAAAGAAGGCTGTGACAATTAATCTGTATCTTCAATCCTTGATTTTAAAAATTGACTAAAATCTAACCTTTCATTGGAAAATAAGAATTTAAAATGGGAGAGAAATCTCATTATGAAATAAATGTTTTTCTCTAATACACATTGGTCACAATTAATCATACCCTTTTATCCAATACTTTTTGCAACCTCCTTTTGCCAAGAGAACAGCTCTGAGTCTTCACCTATAATGCCTGAAATGATAGTGCTTCTCCTCTTCAGTTCACCACACTCATTTTCTATAGGGTTCAGGTCAGGGAACTGGGTTGGCCATAGCAGAAGCTTGGTTTTGTGCTCAGTGACCCATTTTTGTTTTGATTTTGATGTTTGTTTGTGGATCCAACCATGGCCCATTATAAGATTTCTAGCATGGACAGTCAGTTTTTAATTTTTTATCCATTGGTATTTTATAGAATCCATTATGCCATCTCTCTAGTTTCATCTGACCATTGAACCCAGTCCCGTTTACAGTTCCAGTCGTGTCTAGTAAATAAATATGCTGGAGTTTGTTTTTGGATGAGAGCGTTTTCTTTTCTAGTTTTTTCTTGAAACCCTCCCAAACAACATTGTTTTTTTTTTTTTTTAAGGTTTTCTGACCCCGAGACTCAACTATTTTCTGCAGTTCTCCAGCTGTGATCCTTGGAGTCTTTTTGGCCACTCAAACTCTCCTCCTCACCGTGCATTAGGACCATATAGACACACGTCCTGTTACTGTATTAGAGCAAAATATTTATTTCATTATGTGATTTTCCCCCACTTTCACTTAAACAATTATTTTTTTTGAATGAAAGATCAAGTGGATAAACAATGCAGATTTATTTTCACAGCCTTCTTTGATCATATTTACTAAGGGTGTGAATAATTTTGAGAACAACTGTATATATTTTGTAGCTTTTGGAGCTTTAAGTTCACTCTCTGTGTATGTTTGGGCATGTGGGAGTTGTATAAAAAAATGTTAATGTTTTTAAAAAGCACAATTTCTTATTATTTCAGTGGTTATGGGAGAATAAGATGAGATGCGAGTCAGAGAATTCGACTCGTCTGTCAACTAACAAATTAGAGATTCTGTGATTTCTACATGCTAAAAGAATGTTACATTTTAATGTAATCCACGTCTCTCTTTCTGACAAAAAGTAGCTGAACTTCATCCAACTGTGGGTTTAAATGAATAAAATTATTGTAAATATGTACAGAGCCAGTGTTTTTTCTTTTAGAAAGCAGAATTTTTTATTACATTCAAAAGCAGATGAATAACATGGGATTGTAGATTAAAGTCACCATAAGGTTATTTTTATATATTGCATTAGGTGGTGGTGTGGTGTATCAGTTTGTCATTGTCAGGCTGAACAAACTCTTCTCTGTTTTTCTTGCTTCCACAAAAGTAATTTAATCCAGCCTTGATTTCCAGGGGCTTGGAAATTTCTTTGGTGATGTTTTGTATGATTTGTCTCTAAGAAAGCACAATGCTTTCCATTCAAGGACATTTTATCTTGTAAATTGTTTACTTAAGCAATGTCTAACCTCTCAAGCACACACACACACACACAAATACATTCATGCATAATGAGTCCTCTTATTAATGTGTCCACAAGTTCTTCATTTCTGTACCACCAAATTTGGAAACTACCAAGACAAACGAATACATAATTAGCAATCATAAACATGTTTGAAAACATATCTTCCAAGTTTAATTTTGAAATATAGCTGCAAGCAGCAATCACGGGGCCAAGCACTCCAGAGGCAAATTGAGGAGCTAAGCATGGCATGGAGCATCAGACCAAATGCAACGAGTAATAAAAGCAATTTTAGGATAATTGTAATTGAAATGGCTGAAAAATCATAAATACAACCACTAGTAATATGATTAAATGGCTTATCAGTTTTGACCAACAGGTGGCGCTGCAATCAAATCGTTTTGGTGTGTTCTGTGTGAGGTGACAATGGCACATACAAGGTTTGTTGTCATTATGTCAAAGCTTTGAAGAGATATAGCCTCAGAGTCATTTTGGCACCATACCTAACATTTGTAGCAGCGCTGTACCAAAACGGTTTTGTCTATCAACACAAAATCCATAACTTCCTGTCAGCACAGTCTGAAGATCATCTGACTCGATTTTGGTGAAAATCGGACCAACGAGTGGCGAGGAGTTAAAAAAAGTAGGATTTCAACATAAATCAAAATGGCGGACAGGAAGTTCAGC
>NW_015557379.1:1644379-1657176 GCF_001515605.1 Sinocyclocheilus anshuiensis | reverse complement strand
TTTGGACAAGTGGTGGCGCTAGAGAGTTTAAGATAGAGACTCCAAATTTGCTATGGTTAATGTTGAGACTGTCCTCTATCAGTGTGCCAAATTTCACAACTTTCCCGCAAGCGGTTCTATGGGCTGCCATAGACTTGCGGCGGAAGAAGAAAAATGACGCTAACGGATACAATAGGTGCCATTGCACCTTCGGTGCTTGGCCCCTAATTAGGTTTAATACAATTAATTCTACTTTTAAATGATAAAAGAGAAATGCAAACATTGAGGTTAAGGAATGATCTATTTAAACTGATGCAAATGAACAAATCCATTCACCTCCCAGAATGCCTGGTCATCAAAGCACTTCCTGTCCTGCTGGGGTCTCCAGATACTCCATTTAAGAAAAAGTCCTGCAAATTTTAATTTCAGTTTTATGTATAGTTTGCCTCATTGAACCAAAACACAAAACGAATTGGCCACACAAGGATTTTTTTTTTTTTACTTAAGAATCAGAAGTGAGTCAATGCA
Source organism: Sinocyclocheilus anshuiensis (assembly GCF_001515605.1). Classification (NCBI taxonomy): domain Eukaryota; kingdom Metazoa; phylum Chordata; class Actinopteri; order Cypriniformes; family Cyprinidae; genus Sinocyclocheilus; species Sinocyclocheilus anshuiensis. The sequence continues at coordinate 1,656,669 of NW_015557379.1, read as the reverse complement.
AAATACTTGTCACAGAGCAAACGGGAGAGTGGGGTCGGTTGCAACGAGGGGCGGTCACAACATGGCTTATTTCTTTAATTAGGAATGAGCTACAGTGTTGATATTCATACTGCACATTCTCAATTAGCCCCTCATCCTTCCTAGAAGAAATCAGCCACATGTGACCATTCCTTCTACAAAAAAAAAAAAAATTATGATCAGATTTTGTGTCATACTGTTTGCTTGAAGCATTGTAAAGTCATATATTTTGTATCATTGTTCTCTTAGCTTCTAATAGGCATAGAGCATGTGTCAAAGATACTGTGTCAAGCTAATATAGCAGGTTTTATCACGGCTGTCAGTGTAGGGTCCCAACATGCTGTCCATTACCACAACATTACAAAATTGTATTTGTATTTTTATGGATTAATAAAGAACCCCTATCAATAGTCAGGTATCTCTCATTTTTTAAGTATATGTTTTTGAGTCTAATGTGGACTAATTTCCTGGTCTTCCACCCTCTCTTTGTCACACACACACATGCATATGTACATAAATGACATAAGTTACACACAGTTACATAAAATGGTAGATTTGTCTAATTTGAACCTAAAAAGTAAGACTCATTAACACATGGTTTACTGCTAGTTAGTCAAACTAGTTAAGACACGGTTTTAATATAGTGCTATGTTTATGCAGCTGGCCCCAGTTCAGTCAACTTTAACAGAAGTAGGCTATTATTAAATTTTAGTGTCTTGATTTTGATTCAATTCATATTTTGTAGTTCAAAAGTATTGTAATCCCATTTACTAGCCTATTCTTAGTTTTTACACAGCCAGTTTAACTTATTGAAGACCCTATCTGTGCACAGATAAAATAAAGAAATTATATTTAAGAGTGATTTTAATTACATTTTAATGAATGTTGCAACTGCCCCCATGTGGACTGTTGCAACCATCCCGTTATGGGGTCAGTTGTAACATTTGACTTTGTCTATTCAAGTATAAATTGTAGGTATATTATCATATGTACACATCAGCTGACAGATGTGACTTTATTGTATTAAAATGTTCGCTCTCCAATACAAACCCTCTCTGAGAAACTGAATGAAATGCAAAAAGTGTCGAAACCGTCCCCAATCTCCCCTACATATCAATGTATGCACTAGAAAACAGTGTAAACCAGCCTAAGCTGAATAATAAATACATAAATGAATCACTCAGAAAGTGCTAGTTAATTTCACAAATGATTACAAAGAAACAGCAAGCAACAGTGGATTAAACATAAAAAACTAGAAAGACTGAAATGGTATTTTCATGTAAAATGTACTCCAGTGACCTTTTTTACTTTTTTTTTTTTTTACAGTGTGAGATGCTGATCTTTTGATGGTTTATTCAAAACACGAGAAGCACAAGCAAATGGTCTGTTCTAATGATCTTTAGTGTGAATGCATTGGTGGTGTTGTACCTGTAGCTGTGCCCATCACCAGACTCATGCACGCCGTTACGAGGAGAACACAGATGTGATAGACAGCGAACTGCACCGCTCTGAGAACACAGATACAGCACAGTCAACATAAAAGGAGTGGACCATATGCTTTAGTGCCATTTTATGGAAAAAATATTTTACATTGTGCTCTCATTACTGGCCAGCCGTAGAAATAAATGAGCAAACCATCCCAGAATTCCCGGTATGGCATGCACGCTGAGGACGCCGCAGGTGTCATGACACTCAAAAGCAAACAGCATGTGATTCTGAATGAAAGAAAAAAAAACTGAAAATCATTCCTGACAGTTTATGTAATATAAAGTATACACATCTCACACATTAAAAATCTGAGATTTAAACCTTTGAATTGTTTTTTTTTTAAAGCATTAAACATTTATCATGTCAGCTCGAGCTTGAGCAGCATGGGTTTATTTTTTAGAGCACTCTTTTCTCTCTGACACCCTTGTCTGGTTCTGTTTGAAATTAGCTAATTGATGTGGGTTGGGCTAATTAGTGATATCGGGTAATACATGTTACCGAGAGCCTTTAAAAAGCACTCAGTTTTTAGCGTTTAGTGATGGAAAATATTGTTGACGGAATGACTGTGATTATTGAATGAGTGTCACTATTGAGAGACTATACTTTAAAAGTGTGGCTTGAAAGTTAAGTTGAGTTTTGTTTATTATCAATGGGAGAAAGGCTTTCTCCTTTGGCCTCTTGGGTTTTGATTTTCGCTTGAAAACCTAGTTAACCACGCGTACTCTCTACTAGCGGGCAGTTTAAGTGTTGTGGCTCTCCTTAAAGCCTGGGTTTATAGGCTGAAATTCAAAACACATTTAACCTTACCAGGGGCTCCACCACAAAATCCGTCTTGACACCCAAACCAGTGTTTGATATAGACCTTATCCACCAGAGCAACAAGCACGCAGCCATCTTTAGAATGTTGTCTTTGAACTTTTTTGCAATAGCGCTGTATATTTCTATGGCATCGCTGGTGAAGTGGATTTACTTATTGTAGAGTTAATGAAAGTTATCATGTGCATTGTAATGTTTGGAGCAGATGTCATGAATGTAAGTAGACCGGGACGATTTTAAAACAAGAGGTTCATTCATAAATTTGTAAGCTCTTAGCTTCATGCTGTGGAAATACAAACCGGAAGACAGAAGACAACGAGTGCTGAAAAAAAAAGAATTTAGAGATTGATGTGGCTTTACCTTCATGTACCGGTATCCCAAGGCTGATAAGAGAGCAGCACAGAATCCAATCGTCATGGCAATCCACGGCGCGTGGACAGCTGTCATTGCAACTCCAATGGCAACACCACCAGACAGGGCAGAGCTCTGGACGTGAACCTGTGCAGACATGCTACTCATCTCATGATGCCCATTATCTGAAAATCTGCTCAACATTCCTAGATCCCAACTAAGTCAACATGAAATGGTGTTCACAACCCGTTTTACTTTAACAATGTTACAAAGTATTGCATTACATTATAGTTTTCTACTATGTGAGGGAGTTGCTAGAATGTTGTTCCTACAGCCGCTCACCATGTTCATCTTTCCTTTGGAGCTAGTGAGCATAGAGACAGACATCGCCATGACAACACTGACAGCCAGCGACAGATACGTCCCATAAATGACAGTAAGCTTTAGTCCTCTGTCCCACCTGTAATCTCGCACCAGTGCCGAGTTAAAACTGGGCCAGAACATCCACAGGAATAGCGTTCCTGTGAGGAAAAGAGAAAGAAAGGATATTCCTGTTCTTAATATAGACATACAATAATTACACTTCAGTCCTCGAATCTCATTGGACAAGCATCAATCCAAGAGTGATGATATCACTGTTGGTATCACTCCGTTTGTATGTTTGTTCAGTCTGTGTATCAGTGATGGGATTTTTTTCAGTGAATCTTTCTGCAGGTTGCATCAATTCACCAGTGGGTGGCAGGAAATGACTGCCTTTATGGGTGAGCCACCGAATCATTGAATTGATTCGTTCAAAGCGCTGATTCATTTAATAACTAACACGAGTTTCACAATTTGAGTTGAATTACTGAAATAAATGAACTTTTCCACAACATTCTAATTTATTGAGATGCACCTGTAGTTTCTTTATGAGTGAATCACTGAATCTTTAATTCAAACGATTCGTTGAAAAACACTCATTTGTTTAGAAAAAAAAAACTGTCCTTAGTACTGAATCTTTGAATGATTCATTCAACCGATTTGTTTTAAAATGCTGATTAATTCAAAAACTAAACAAGTTACTGTCTTTATAAGTAAATAACTGAATCTTTTATTCAACTGATTGACGTAAAATGCTAATTTATTCAGGAACAAGAACAAATAACTGTATTGGAACAAGAACAGTAACTGTGATTGGATTATTGAATGATTCATTCAACCGATTCGTTGACAATGCTGATTAATGCTGCATGAATTAATTAATTCAAGAACGAAATTGGCTACTGTCGTTATGAATGAGTAACTGAATTATTTATTCAAGCTATTCATTCAAACACGTTCATTAAGTGATTGTGCTCACGATTGTGCTCACAGGGTAACACTTTACAATATCAGTACATGAATAATCATACTAATACTTGAATTAAATCCTATTACTTTAATATGAACTAATGATGTGTCAAGAGACACACATGAGAAAAAAGTCAGAATTGTGAGTTTATATCACGCAATTCTGACTTTATATCACGCAATTGCGAGTTTATATCTCACAACTGTATGAAAAAAAGTCAGAATTGTGAGATAAAAAGTCGCAATAACCTTTTTTTTTTTTTTTTTTCAGTGGCGGAAACGGGCTTCCATATGTTATGGATATGGTCTGAAACGAAAGAACTGGTTTGAGGTATTTTTGAGGTCAAATTGAGGTATTTTTTGAGTTTGAGAGATAACTAGTTAATGTACTCACCAAACATTGCGAATAAGCCAGTCTTGCTGTCAGTTTTCTCTTTCTCATGTTCTGGTTTGATCCCCTCTCTGTGCAGCACCCATGACACCATCACACCAAACAGAGCTCCGAAGACATGCAGCAGCATGATGCTGTACACTGGATCTGCCTGATACATCAGCTCTGCTTTAGTACAGTATGAAAATACAATCTGTCTGATTCAAATTATTATTTAGGTTTTTGCAGTACTAAGTGGAATGTCTTGCAAGTATTCAGATGGTAACTCACAAATATGGTTTTACTGTTCAGAATTACATATTACAAAATTATATAAAATATTACAACTGGAAAATTAAGTATTTTAGACTAGAACAGAAAAACATCTGTTAACTATAGAAATATTAGAACATTTTTAACGTTAATTTTCATGACTTTGAAAGTTTCCTGATATTTAAAAAGTATATACTGCTTACTTATACAAAATGTATGCAAATATTATTATTATTATATTAAATTGAACTATTTTTGTCATTGATACTTTAAACAGTATCACGCTATAATAATTCATTTTTAGTGTTTTACAATAAAAAAATCAAAGGCTGAAAAAACTGTTTGTCTGAAAATGTTTCTACCATCTGAATTTGCCAGATATAGCAGAAAAATGCATGGGAAAAAAACCTACTGAAACTGGCTTGCAGTGTACCTAGAGATGAGGATATGGGACATTTTGAAAATTGATTTATATATTTTGGAAATTAATAGTTTTCTTACACAGAGCAGAGTTTGCAGGACCCACTGATTTAGGAACAAAACAAATAACTGTCTTTATAGCTGAATCTTTAAATGATTCATTCAACCGAATGAATCATTCTTCACTGAAATTCTTTTTATTTGAGATGAGGATCATAGGATAAAAATGATCATTCTTATCTGGGAAAGTAATGCTTCTTACATTGAACAGAGCTCGCAGGATCCACTGAGTGACCACAAATCCTGTGACCTCAACCAGAGCCATCAGTAAAAGCTGGACAGGATTTGCCTTCCCATGGACCGCTCCCATGGCAACCAGAGCGGATGCTGCACAGAGCTCTGCCTCAATAACACTACATGAGGAGCACAAATAACATTTGATATCATGTGATGCTGTAAAACCTCTTTAAAAAATAATAATTCACCCAAAAATGAAAAATTGCTTAAAATGTATTCACCCTCAGGCCATCCAAGATGTAGATGAGTTTTTTCTTCATCGGAACAGATTTGGAGACATTTATCATTCCATCACTTGCTCACCAATGGATCCTCTGCAGTGAATGGGTGCCGTCAGAATGAGAGTCCAAACAGCTGATAAAAACATCACAATAATCCACACCACTCCAGTCCATCAATTAACGTCTTCTGAAGTGCACCCATTCACTGCAGAGAATCCATTGGTGAGCAAGTGATGTAATGCTATATTTCTCCAAATCTGATGAAGAAACAAACTGATCTACATCTTGGATGGTCTGAGAGTGAGTGTATTTCATTTTTGGGTGAACAATTCCTTTAATAGTTTTCCATCTGTCACTGAAAATGGTCTATTCTGGTTTTGCCATCAGCATGTTAAGGCATGTCTGCTAAGAGTTGTAATGTATGTACCTCTTCATATTGATGTGGATCTCTCTTCTGTGGTGTTGTTGTGGCAGCAGGAAGCCATTTATCAAGACGGCCCACTGGATGGCCATGGCTGCCAACAGCACGTTAAACCCTGATCCACTGAAACCATATCGTACAAGGAACGTGGCCAGGAAACCAAACCCCATGAATATCATCACATGAACATCTTGGAATTCTGTAAAAAGGATTACATTTCCAATATTGGCAATGTGTACATTTATAAAAACATATTTAAAAACTTGAAACATTTGGCAATGCACTTGGTGGTCAGTCTTTAATACTGCTTGTTGTGGTAGAGAAATGCTTCTTATCATCCAAACCAGAGATGTTGTGGCTCCACACCCCAACGGCAACATGGCCAAGGTAAAGTCATAATCATTTTGGGTATGCAGCAGGCTCATGTGAATTTTGAGTTATGATTCTTTATCCATATCCAAAATAAATAAATAAATTCTGGCCAAAATATATATTTTATAGATGTTGTAAACAGTTAAGCTCAATAATATATATTTTTGAAATGGACAATATATTTAGTTTCAACCTACGTACACCAAAATATATTTCAAAATGTATTTCAGGGCATTAAGGCTAAATGCAAATGTGGAGGAATCGCCTACTAGAGATCAAAACTAGATTTAGAATGATTTAATAACTTCATAAATTGCAATACTGTAATTGTTTTTGCTTTTTTGGAACATTGTAAAGTTTGCTTAATAGAAAACAAAAGTTATTCTTCAAATGTGATGTATGTGAGTGTATTTTACTGTATTAAAACATGGAGGGCAAAATATGTTTTTACAAAATTATATATTGGTTTAAAATATATTTACGTAAATATATTATGAAACATTTTAGCAAATATATTTTTGGCCTTTAAAAAAAACAAACACATATTTTAAAATATATATTTGAAAATATACATTTTTTGTTGTTGTTGTTGTTGAATGGGGTGGTTTGATATGTTAAAGTTCCTTAAGAAAGCCCAGGAATTAGTTTCTTAGCAGAATATGCGATTGACAGCCAGTCTTTTGTTGCAATAGCATAGCAGGCATAGCAGGTTTACAATAGATTATGTGATTTGATGCTGTTCATAAATAACCACAAGTTTAACAGGGAATGCAATTTGAGCCCTTAAAAATTCATAACACAGCCTTAAAGTAAATCAGACTTACTAACCTGCATATGAGCTGATGAAAAGCTTACTGGCAGACTCTCTGCCAAACTGCTCATGCTGCTCTATTTTCACAAAAATGACAAACAGTAGGAGAAAGATGGTTTCCAGCAGGAAGGCCAAGAGAGGAAGTCTTGAGCGGAGACTGGGGGCGTACTGAGGAGCCATTATTACATGACAAACTCTGAATGTCTGCAATCTACACCAGCCAGAGATGAGGAATATGCAAGATCACGTGCATGTAAGAGGCACGGAGGTGTTTCCCAAAAATGCCACCTAAGTGTGCATTTAATCAATATGGCCTTTGTGTAATATCTTGGATGTAGTTTATTTGTATAACAGGTCCATTATCAAACGAAAATTATGCAAGACGTATTGTGTTAATTGTGGTTAAGTTTGTGTTATTCCTGTCCTGCAGCACCGTTTGAATTCAGTATTGTTTTCCCCCCTAAGACTAAAGTAGTGAACTTGTTTTAAATTAATTTATTTTCACTTAATTTAAATCAAATGAGGCTAATTAAATGGTTAGACTATCCCAACTTCCGTTTCACGGCAATTTTAAACATATTAAAAATATGTGTTGGGGGCGGGGGCGGGGGGCGTTAAAATTTAGCTAATAGTACAATTAAATGATCACTAATCAAGCTATTGATATTAAATTGATAATGCATTATACCTTATTTGGTGGGCCTTGTTTATGCCATTGTAGCGTTTGACAGTCACACAATGTAAAAAGACTTGTGCATAGCAATGAAACGCGCAAAATACCAACGAAAAGTACGTTTATGTGGAATACGCATCTCTCGTACATCATAAGCAAAAAACGTATAAGGAGTCCCGCCCAAATCAATCCCATTGGTCATGGAGCACTACCTGATTTGTCCACAAAGACAGCGATTGGTAGGACGAAGAAAACCTGTCAGCCGCTCCATTTCCCTTTCTTTGGTACCGCGACAAAACAGACCGCTGCTTATTGGCTGTTTGTCTTGTCATTCAAAATGACAACCGACAAGCGCGATTCCTATTGGCTTAGCGGCCTGTCAGTCACACCTGTCTGTGCGTCTGCGCCGAGAGAAGGAGGAGGGTCTTCCACTCAGTCTTTTTATTTATTTCTTTGTTTCCAGGAGAAGAAAAAAAAACAACCACAGCGGTATATTCCTTTGTGGGACCGCCGAATAAGAGAGAACCCTGGACCATACTGCTGTACGTATTAAAAAGCCCGATTTAAGGGGGCGAGGATGAAGCGGCGCAATGCGGACTGCAGCAAGCTCCGACGGCCCTTAAAACGGAACCGAATCACCGAGGGGATCTACGGCAGGTACGATCCAGACCTAACGAACCGTTATCATTCCCGAGCTTTAGGAAAGACCCAGATTTCGTTTTTATTATGATCTAAAGATCTCACCGAGAGACTGTAAATCATCTAGCCGAGCTGAGCTACCGTCAACAAAGCTGGCTGAAGGTAGACAGCCGTCTCCGCAGAAATGAATAAGCTGCCGTAGGCCTCATTACAGCGATGCGCTTTAAAAGAAAGAAACCCGCGAAACCCACCGGTGTGCGCTCGAGACCCGACGGTTAGAGTCGGTAACTGTCAATCATCAGAATGATTGACGTGACAGGACCGTTAGTCTGTCAGAAACCGCACCGAAGAAGAGATCGATCGATTGTGACTGCATCTTACAAGACCGTAAGGAGAATAACCGTAATTTAATTAGCTAGTCGCATATGTAAATGCGTGAAGTTTATTCAAATACAGATTTCTAAGAGACAGCTTTAGGGTTAATGCCTGAGACGCCGGATAACTAAAGTTGGTTGTGTTTTTCCTCAGAAGTTGGGGAGACCGAGAGGGCAGTTGGGTATTTTTTTTACGTTTCCCTTGAGAACTCACGAACTACTACAAATTTGGTGTATTTATATGTGCCAGAATTGACAGTATATCTATGGTAGTGAGTATTTATTTGTTTGTTTGCTTCCAGGAATAATGTTTAGGTTAAAATTATCATTATTTGAAATATTGTTAAAAGCTGTTCTAAACCCATCTGACTTTTTTGTATGTGAAACACAAAAGATTCTAACATCAGTAACGTTAACCATTCACTTTCGTTGCTTTTTTTTTGCATAAAGTGAAAGCAAATGACTGAAACTGTCATTCTGAGTGACTAACATCTCCTTTTGTGTTTCACTGAAGAAAGAAGATGATTCTTTTGTAAGGGTAATAATCTTAATTACACCTACATATTTCATGAATAGGATTTTTTTTTTCATTGAGAACTGTAGTTTTTTTTTAGTCTCAGTGTTTTTGTTTTGTATTGTAAGCTTTGTCATGGAGCATCTAACCCATCAATCAAAAGTGATGTTGTGCAGGGGTTTTATGCAGCAGTATTGCATATTTGATATCTTAGCAGTTGGTATAACCTCTCTTATAATAGCATTAATCTCTATACATGGGATGCCAGTCATATTGCTGACCTGTTGTCTGAGTGCCAGTGTTTGGGTATGTTCATTGTTTGGTATAAAGTACGTTTACTGGTGGTCATATACAGACTTAATTTCAAATGTTTAAAGCAAGATGTCAATGAAGTGTGCTATACCAAATTTACACTGCAAAGGTGGCACAGAGGCGCTTCTGAAGTGGCTTTTAGGTGTCTTTACACAGACTGTTTAATGCTACTCAGAAATGGCATAAATGCATTTACACAACAATAACCACCATATACGTTGATACACAGTTTAGTCAGGATTTTATGCTGCATTACGTCTTTGCACAGAATTTTAAGCTGGCACAGAGCAGCCTTAAATCAGCTGTATAAAGATGCCTATAGATGGTAACAATTTATAGGTAATTATGTTGTGAATATTTTCACTGAAATGGTCAAAAATAGGGATTTTCTTCAGTCAGAGAAATCATAATTTCAACCGAGCAGTCATTAAGGCCAAGCTAATTCATAATGCCACTTTCAGCAGTAAAATACAGTAACAAGCTTGATAGAAATAATCAAAATATGATTTCCAAACAAGGACATAATTATAAATAACTAAATAAATAATGCCTTGTGTAAACAAACACAAATAATAATTATATTTTATATAATGCACTATATACAGTACACAAAAATACATTAATAAACGGCAGTATTTACCTACATTTAACATAGCATTTTTATACTTGCAAGAAATTGTTGAATTGAGTTTTTCATTGATTCATTGACAGCTTGAACTGATTAACAAAAATGAATCGAACTTAGAAACTATATGCTCACCTTAATGCAAATTCCTGGCAAATAATTGCAGATATATCATGATGCTTGCTGCTTGCATTTGTTAGCAATTCTGCTGTAAAAGCGTTATTATCATCGTAGATGGATGACGCAGTTAAACACTATGATTTACTCACAGTGGGTAAATAACTGGCAACTTGTTTCTGCCATTAAAGAGGGTTGCCAGACTTCACCCATTATCAGTCATTTGCTATTCTCCTTGATGTTCAGCATGTTTGACTCTTTAATGTAGTGGCTATAGAGCTTACATTCAGTCATGTCAGATGATGACGTAATGTTGCATGTGATTTCAAGTCTGCATCTGGGAAATAACTCTGGGGTTTCATTTGGAATAATTTTTTACACCAATCTGTAAAACCAGATTTCATTTAGATTTGGTCCTAACTGTGTGATACTAAAATGTGAAGCAAATGTTTATGTGAAGATCATTTGGTGCTTTATTTAAAATCAGAATAAAATCAGATATGAATCTATTTAAATGCTTTTGGTTTTGTTTCAAAAGAAACATTCCTCAAATCTTTCATCAGAGTATTTTAACCTCTGTTTTCATGTGTAATATGTGTTGCATATGGAGTTTTTGTTTTAGATGCATCCATCCATTTACTGTCAACTTTGATGATATAATCTGTGAAGATGCATCTGTAACACCTGTTATCTGATTTGTTATGTTGCTTTCCTCAGTGAGGTGGAATTGAGCAAGTATGTCATCAGCCCAGACCTACCGGTCCAGTGACTGCTTTTTTTTTTTCTTTTTTTTTTTAAACCTTGTGTTAACACAATCATTTCTATCATCAGAAAATTATTAATAGTGTCTTCAGCACCTGTATGAGCAGCGGAGAAATATGTAGAAGATGCTATTAGATGAATCATAATCATTAAAGACAGAAGAGCAGCAATATTGTACTTTTTTTCAACAAAATAGGAAGTAGTTTGTTTTGAAGTGTATGCTTTTACACCTCTCTTCCAAATGACGTTTTCTTTTATGACAAAATTCCTGGAAAATAATTGATCTTACCAACACCGACTACTTTTTTTTGGCTCTGTTAAAATATCAAAATTTATTTTTCTTGTTTTTATTATTTTTAATATTTGTAAATATTATTATTATTATTATCTCTGTTATCTGGTGGACGTTAACTTTAAGATTTTATTTTACGATTTTTATTTTATTTTAAGATCTTATTTCTTTTTTTGCTTTGTTCTGTTTTTAGCCATTTATGCATTTTGCTCCCTTCCTGCGTTTAAGTGCAAACTGTAGTTTCGATTTGAGGAATTGGCCTGCTATAGACTATTGGCTGTGCTAATTAGAAGGCGGCCACAGCGACTGTAGAGTATTTAAACTGCTTGGTCACTGTCATAACTCGGGCCAAGCGATTAGTCAACAGAAGAGACAGACGGCTGCACGTGAGTGTTTTGCGTAATACTTGTTTATAGATCTGCTGTTTGAATTATTACTTTCTGCTAGGAAGGAATATTTCGTTTTCTGCCTATTTCTACGTTATATTTTTGTTTGCGTTTGTATTTTTGATTGCACTTTCTGGTAATTATAATAATTGTCCTCGGCAAAGAAGGAGCGCGTGTAATTTAATTGCTCCCTTACTGCGTTTAAGTGCGAACTGTAGTTTCGATTTGAGGAATTGGCCTGCTATAGACTATTGGCTGTGCTAATCAGAAGGCGGCCACAGCTGTTTTCACTTTAGTCTTTTAGACTGTATTTACCTGATGTCTGTGCGCTGACGCGGAAGCATCAGCGGAAGCGTTCAGGCCTCCTTGTGTGAAGACCAACGAGTGTAAAGACCTGCGACTTTACCTG
>NW_015557379.1:1639834-1642374 GCF_001515605.1 Sinocyclocheilus anshuiensis | reverse complement strand
CCTACTTCCACTCACTACTACGAATCTACATCCCCTCCAGAAGTCTGAGATCCGCTAGTGAGCGACGCCTCGTGGTACCATCACAGAGAGGCTCAAAATCACTTTCCAGAACATTCTCGTTCACCATTCCCGGCTGGTGGAACGATCTTCCCACCCCTATCCGGAATGCTGAATCCCTGACAATTTTCAAGCGACAGCTGAAAACTCATCTCTTTCGAAGCTACTTGACTTCATCATCATCATTATAAAAAATAGAAAAAATGATCTCCCTTTATTCCTTCTCTTTCTAGCTTGTACTTATTTGAACAATGTCTAGAAACTTGGTATTACAAGCACTTCCTGTATCTGTTTGCCTCTTTAAGAAGAATCGCTTTATGTATACCCAAATTGTAAGTCGCTTTGGATAAAAGCGTCTGCAAAATGACTAAATGTAAATGTATGTAAATAATTTTTAAAATGTATTTTTAGCTGTCTTAAAGCTCCTATTTTTGTGAAACAAAGAATGATCACAAAATCGGTCTGATGACACAGTCTTTAGGGCCATTTAATGGCCAAACAACTCATTCAAATCATGATATTCACAATGTTGCTTAATTTCACATTGACAGCATAATATATGGAAAATATTCAATATCTCACCTAGGCGTAATTATAGTCTAATTAAAGAATATTTCTGTTATCTGGTGGATTGAGTACACCTTATCTGTGTTGCTACATCTGGAAATACATCTTACTCATGTACTCTTGGCCTCTTCTCATCCCTACATAAAACATAATCCACTTCATTCACTACACACTGCATTGGAGAAAGCCAAACAGTGATTACGTCTAACCCATGCTTCATTGGTTTGGATTTAATGCTGGAGATCATGATGGAGTTGCTTGTTCGTGTCGCTAAATGTTCATTGGCTCAAGGCCACATGTGGGGTCTTGTTCAGAGAGATGAAATCTTGAATGGATGATTGAATGGTTGGGTAAGAATAACATCTCTTTCTCTTTGTCTCAGTACGTTCCTGTACCTGAAGTTTCTGGTGGTCTGGGCTCTAGTGCTGCTGGCAGACTTTGTGCTGGAGTTCCGCTTTGAGTACCTCTGGCCTTTCTGGCTCTTCATTCGCAGTGTTTACGACTCCTTCAGATACCAGGGCCTGGTGAGTGAGTGAGTGAGTGTGTGTGTGTGTGTGTGTGTGTGTGTGTGTGTGTGTGTGAGAGAGAGAGAGAGAGAGACGAGCTTTTCATCCAGATAATGGTACTAAATAATTAAAGAAATCGATTGCTCACGCTCATGTCATCCCAACAAAAAATCAAATGTTTATCAAAATGTCTGAGCTTCTGCTTTCCATACAACAAAATTGCATGGTGATTTATACTTCTTATAAGCTCCAAAGCAGACGAAAAAAAAAAAGAACGCTAGAAGCCAGAATCGTAATTTTCAGATTCACTGATTCTGAAAATGAGCTGCTACACATATATTATATTATATATTGTAAATGCCTATTGAAATGTCTGATGGAAGTTCAGCTTAGCCATTACAGGAATAAATTAAATTTTAAAATATATTCCAATAGAAAACCATTATTTTGAATTGTAATAATATTTCACAATATTAAAATGTTTTTACTATATTTTCTATCAAATAAATGCAGCCTTGGCAAGCATAAGAGGCTTCTTACAAAAGCATTAAAATGTCTTAGCTCTTATACTGTATGATGAATTTATGCATCTCTTTCTGGGTTTGATGTTATCAATAATCCTGTGAGGGACATAAACTGCAGTTTATACTCTTATCTAGTCTTATCTGAGATTAAGAGATTTCTTCATGGTCAGAAGGTCAGTTGTCAGTAGTATTGAAGTATTATTTGCACTTTATATGAACTTTTCCTATTATGTCTCTTAAATAATCATGAAAACTGCATGATAGTTAAAAAATGCTGTTTAGGGTTGTTTTATATGATGCTTCACAGCAGGACGCTGAAGTTATATTTCACTGAGGAGCGTGAAATGACAGTCATGCCATTTGCACATGTGGTGATCTGATGTGTCTCTCTGTGTGTTGCAGGCTTTCTCAGTGTTTTTTGTGTGTGTGGCATTCACATCAGATATTATATGTCTGCTGTTCATCCCAGTGCAGTGGCTGTTCTTTGCAGCCAGCACATATGTGTGGGTACAGTACGTCTGGCACACAGGTAAGAAGAGCTGCATATTGTTCAAAGTGTATCACATGTTCTCCATCATTGATCTAGTTTTCTTTGTTTTACCGTTACTGAAGTCTAACCTCAAGCTTACAGCTGATTGGTCAGCAGATTGAACATTCATGACTTGCAGCTTTGACACTTCCAGTATAGATAACTTCAAACGCCATCTCTGGATTCTCGAATTCTCTGTATAATGATGATGGATTAAAAATATATTTTACAAATGTGTGTACAACTGACACCTTAGAACTCCAGCATGAGAGGATCATTCCCATGCTGTTGTGAGCTTTTGTTGTCATAACATGATTTATTCTGGCTTTATAACATGTGCACACACGCACTGTGCCT
>NW_015557379.1:1614078-1637028 GCF_001515605.1 Sinocyclocheilus anshuiensis | reverse complement strand
AATTTCTGAGCTTCTGCTTTCCATACAACAAAATTGCATGGTGATTTATACTTCTTATAAGCTCCAAAGCAGACGAAAAAAAAAAAGAACGCTAGAAGCCAGAATCGTAATTTTCAGATTCACTGATTCTGAAAATGAGCTGCTACACATATATTTTAATCACATTACCTTTTTACAGTCATGCCATTTGCACATGTGGTGATCTGATGTGTCTCTCTGTGTGTTGCAGGCTTTCTCAGTGTTTTTTGTGTGTGTGGCATTCACATCAGATATTATATGTCTGCTGTTCATCCCAGTGCAGTGGCTGTTCTTTGCAGCCAGCACATATGTGTGGGTGCAGTACGTCTGGCACACAGGTAAGAAGAGCTGCATATTGTTCAAAGTGTATCACATGTTCTCCATCATTGATCTAGTTTTCTTTGTTTTACCGTTACTGAAGTCTAACCTCAAGCTTACAGCTGATTGGTCAGCAGATTGAACATTCATGACTTGCAGCTTTGACACTTCCAGTATAGATAACTTCAAACGCCATCTCTGGATTCTCGAATTCTCTGTATAATGATGATGGATTAAAAATATATTTTACAAATGTGTGTACAACTGACACCTTGGAACTCCAGCATGAGAGGAGCATTCCCATGCTGCTGTGAGCTTTTGTTGTCATGACATATTTTATTCTCTCTTTATAACATGCACACAGACACACACTGTGACCTTGCAGCTGTAAGCTTGGTTATTTCTGCCGGTGTGACTGAGCAGCTCTGGATTTTGATGTCAACAATAGGATTTGCTTCAAATGACTCACTCGCTTTGTTTAGCGCTGATGCTTGATTCAGATTCACCCATAGAGTGTGTGCTTGAATCGTTGTGGGTTTGTTTAGATTAATTTGGGCTGTTACTGTTGTGATTATGACATTGACTCTCTGTTGTCAGGTGAAGTATTTTAAGCACATGTTGAATTGACTGTTTTCTTCTCGCGTCTCTCCACAGAACGAGGGGTCTGCCTCCCCACTGTGTCGCTATGGATACTTTTTGTTTATATCGAGGCAGCTATCAGATTTAAAGATTTGAAACACTTCCACGTGGACTTGTGTCGTCCGTTTGCAGCACACTGGTATGTAATTTTCCACAATCCTCGCTTACATTGATGAGTCAAACACTGGCACTGATTGTGAGCAAGTTTCAGCTTGATCTGTCCGCTTTCCTCTAAACCATTTCGGAGAGTGTTAGTCATGCTTTTAGTACTGTAAGTGACGATATGTGACCTGCTTCACTACTGCTGTAAGCAGATCGTCTGGGAGCTGAGTAGTGCTGGGTGGTATACCGGTTCATACCGAATACCGGTGTTTATTTTTGTTATGATATGAATTTTTAAAATATCTCAATACCGGTGTATGTCGCTTAAACAACGTTCGGAACGTGACACTGTTTGAAAGGGGTCCCTTTTCACTGTTGCACTGTGGTGAGGGAACAGCTGTATGTGTTACTAAGCGTGAAAGTTCCGAAACTGAAGCTGTAGAACTAATAGAACGTGATGACACAGAAGAACTCATCCACAATATCCACATTGACCGCCACAAATATCCACCGTCCCCTGCCATCAGCTCCCGCGTCTCACACACACAAGAGCGTGGCTTTAGCACTAGATTTAGCAACTTTCAGACCCTTTTAGCGGCTTTTTTAGTTTGTATGTATTGTATTGTATAAAAGGGGTCATGTTTAGCCACTATTTAGTGTTTGGTTAACACCCGGTCATGAATGAAAAAAAAATACCGTCATGTACCGTGAAACCGTTACAATTTTGAAAAATACCGTGATATACATTTTTGGTCATACCGCCCAGCACTAGAGCTGAGGTTACATCAGTAATTGTCCAGGGACTGTGTGTTATGATCAGCAGTAGTGATAAAATATTAGTTGGTGCTTTTCTCATGGTGCATTTTTACTGTGTGTATTTCTTGCACACATTGCGGATAAACTACAACAGGTAAACATGTCAACAGTATGGACGCACTTCATTGTGACCAAAAATTATTAAAAACAATGGAAAATTGTGTAAAACGTGCACACTTTCCATAAGAGGTGGCTCATTGCAGACTGAGTTATCACCTTTGAACATGAAACCCCAAAGAGCATACAGAGTTCAGTTAACCAATTACCCAAATATAATTAACAAAAACGTTAGTTTTTGGGCTAAATGAAATTAATATTTATATTTATATTTAAATGAGATTAAATATTAATTTTGGTGCATCACTAATCAGAAGACTTAATTCCATCAAACCCAAACCTATCACATTTACTAGTCATTGTTCAATCATATAGCAGTACACAGTAATAATCCACAACATTTGAAGTGGTGCAGAAAACAGTGCCTCAAGTTTTTCCCATGAAAGTGTAGAACCGGTTACTTGGACCAAAATATGAGGTTACAGTTCTTACTAGGGCTGGGCGATATGATGATATTATCGTATATCGACGATGTCTCGTAAGTATCGCGATGTCGATGTCAACAGTCAGGTAACACGATTATCAACATTATCGGGAAAAAAAATTACAAATGATAAACCTAGTAATTTGCAAAAAATCGATGTGAAATGTTAACAATCGAAATGTTAATTTTTGTATGCACATGTATTGTGATTAAAAGATTCAACTGCAAGAAGACGAAATAGAACTCGCTTCTGCACTCGCGCGCTGTTTTCTGTGAGCACACACGCACACACACACACACACTCACTCTCTCTCTCTTACACACATACACAAAGCGCACGCACAAAAGCCACCTTTTATATACGCTTATTATAACACTGGACTGAGCTCTCTTTCTCGCATTCTTACACATTCGAATGGACAAATACACACAGAATTATATCAGAATATCCCATAAATACAATTGGTAGTTGTCTTAAGTGAACGTAAAGAGCTGAGAAAGAAAACAAGGGTGTATTGGATCCGTGCATTGACAGCAGCTGCTGCCGCCAGTCATTAATGTTAATCAAAGAACAAAAGAAAAGAAAATCCCTCACTGATCTTGACTGAATCACTTTTGTAACCTCAGTTTATATTTTATTTGCCTGTTGTTCGGCGCTGGCTACTGTAATTGCAACGTGCATCTGTGTATGCGATTATTTTGGAGATGCATTCCAAAATAATTTATTTCTATACCCTTATTTAGGGTATAGGCCTATTCTATTTTGATCTGCAGTTTAATAAAAGGTAAAAAGAAAAAAGACAAAAAGTAGCACTGCATGCGTTTCTGAATATTTATTTAAACTGTATAATGATGAAAAACCAGTTTTTAATTAAACATTTTTTTTTTAATTAAATTAAATTTTTAATTAAACAATTTTTAGATTAAAATCTACTAAAATAGATAGTTATAATTAAAATATGCAAATTCCATTAGCGCACATTCAGTGCAATATTTTTACAGATTTTTAAACCGTGTATAACATATTTATGTTTAATTAAGCTGAGATATAGCACTATAAATTCTTAATTAATTTGCAACAAAACTATAAAGTTTTGTTGCAAACGGATGAAGACATTAGTAGGTTTCTCAGCTCGCCCCTCAACATGCACGCATTCGGAGTTTCGGCAGCCCAACACTGAATGTTATATTGTGGCCGTTGTATTTTGATTAATAAAATAAAAATTCTAAAAATTACAATACAAAAATTAAATTTCAATTACCCTGCTTCTAAATAAATAAAGCAGTTATTTTTATTTTGTTAAAAACGGGCCAAAAGAGACAAAAAGAGACTCCAAACTAGTAGGCTACCAGAAAGGAAAAAAAAAACTTAACGTTTTTGCTCAGAATTCGTTTTTAATCCCTGCATGATTTTAGTCATACATGATCAATATTATATCAAATACGTTATAGCTTGACTACAAGTTTAAAAACAATGCTGCAATTGTTATAATTAAGGAAATTAAACTTACCATCATGAAATGTGTCTACACAGGCGATAATGCCAAAAATAAAGAGAAACAAATACAAACCAAACTTTGTGGCAATAATTAAGAACAAACTGAACATGGTGTGTGTTTATGGTGTGGGGCGTGGTGGAGGTGGGGCTTAGGTAGACGATATTATCGGATATCGCGGTATTTTTAAAGGCGGTTATCGATACGATATTTTTGACATGTCGCCCAGCCCTAGTTCTTACTTGTGTCTTAAGTGTTGCTTTTTCCTCCAACAATGCTAATCATATGACGTCCTATTTCATTTTGTGTTCACAGTATCGGGTACCCGGTGGTGACGCTGGGCTTTGGTTTTAAGAGTTATGTAAGTTATAAGATGCGTCTGCGGAAACAGAAGGAAGTACAGAAAGAGAACGAATTTTACATGCAGCTGCTGCAGCAGGCGCTACCTCCAGAACAACAGCTCATACAGAGACAAGAGAGAGAAGCTGAGGAGGGTAAGGGCTTTGCACAATGCCTCCTAACAGAATAGTTCACTCAACCATATGCTGGTATTTGGTTTCTACACAGCTCTTTATTGACCACAGCTGTCAAGCTCCAAAAAGGAGGGAAACACAACCTACATTTAAGTGTGTTCCTTATGACTTGGAACATAGAGCACGAGTTAGATGGACTACTTCAAATGCATTTTTAAAGTGTTTTTGTCCTTTTTGGGGCATGACAGCTTTGAACTGACATTGTATATACAGAGCTGCATGAAGATACTTCAAAAATGGTTCATAGCAGTTGTGACATGAGGCTGAGCAAATATATTCTGTTTTGTATAAACTATTCTTTTTAAGTCTCTATTTTTCTTTCATAAGCAGCAGCAGCAGCATCTAAAGGCATTCATGATGTAGACTCTCCAGCTGTGGCACAGAACGGCTCGGCGGGCGGTAAAAAACCCTCATCCAACACATTACCAGAGCTGGAATACAGAGAGAAAGAACGAGGCAAGAACGAGTCCAAAAAGCAACACAACCAGAACCATCACAGCAGCAGCAGCATCTTATTGTCAGTGGACAGTAAAGCTCAGGAGATGGAATACATGGAGAACCACGTGAACAGTAAGAGACTGAGCAGCTCAGACCTGCTGGGCAGCACTGAGAACCTGCTGAAAGAGGAACACTCTTCATCCTCCTCTTCCTCCTCTAACTCCAACAAAAATGCCAGCGGAGGAGGAGGGGGAGGGAGCTCCTCGCCCCGGGGGCACGGAACGGCCAATGGCAGCGTGCCGTCTTCCTCCGGGCCTTCGTCATCCGCCTCTTCCTCGGGTAAGGGGGACAGGAAACAGAAGTGTGGAGGAGGGAAGAACTCGGCGTCAAACAGAGACCCTGTGGAAAACTGCATTCCCAACAATCAGCTGAGCAAACCCGAAGCGCTCGTCAGGTTAGACTCGCACGCATCATCTTTCTCAAAATCTGGGCTTCATGTTAAAACGGCAGCTCTAATGTTCAAAAGGTTGTGCGAAAACACTACACATAAAAGAAAAGTCATTTTTTGTAAACTTTTTCCTGACAGTTCTTCATAAAATGTAGTACCTATTCTGGCAATTCTACAAAATTTCAAACGCAACAAGAACAGATTTCTTTTTCACATTTGGTTCACTTTTGGGTAAACTGAAAGAAAGCATTAAGAAACACTTTGACTTTTTTCAGTTGAAAAAGAAATCTGTTCTTGTTGAGTTCACATTGACTCTGAACTTTAAACTGCATTTTTTATTTAAATTGTTGTCTATTTTCTGTTGTTCTGCGAATTATCATGGTCGAGAGTCATTTCAATTGCAATCTGGGATTTCGCTTGACGGCGTAAGATTTCCCCACATGGATTTCGCATCAGTTTCAAGTTGGTCATGTGAATTTGCTGCACTGACCAGCAGAAAGCTGTTTGGTATGTAATTGACGATGCCCACATAATTTCAGATAAATTTAACTGTGACTGTACCTTTAGGGTAACAAGCTGCGTTTGAAATTTTGTAGAATTGCCAGAATAGGTACTACATTTTATGAAGAACTTAAAAAGGTATGTGTATATTTGTGTAGTATGGATGCAATCTGGACATATTATCTGTGTTGTCATGACCATGAGGCACTTTCCCACCATTCACAACTTCTCCCCCTGTAGCCTCATGGGATGGTAAAGTGCCCATCAGATTGTACACTTTAAAATCTTGATAGAAATATTATGTCATCCGGGTCTTACTGTTTTTCAAAAACTGTATTTAGACTTACTTCTCTTTTGGTATACTATTTTTCACTTACTATATAGTAGGAAATAGACCTATTCAGATATGAGGTTAGTTCTTCTTCAGATACCTATAAATTAAATTATATTATTAAAATATGGTGGTACTCAAAACATTAGCAATTGTACAACAGAAGTTGCAGACCGCCAAATACCTCAAATCTGGGAGAAACCACCAATTACCTTGAAAATATATAAATATCTACTTTCTGCTTAGACAGCATTTTTGTGCAACATTGGTGTTTATATCATGCCTTGAGCAAGTTTAGATGCCCCCAGAAATGCTGTCTAGATAGGTACTGTTTTAGGTTTTAGGAAGTGCAGTCCTTTTTCCTGATTCACGTTTATCATGACTCATTATGACCTGAAGTGAATGTTTGCATGTTTTAGGCTGGAGCAGGATGTTAAGAAGCTGAAGGCAGACCTGCAGGCTAGCAGACAGACCGAACAGGATCTGCGCAGTCAGCTGGGCTCTCTAGGCAGCTCTGAACGCAGCATACGCTCTGAGCTCGGACAGCTGCGGCAGGAGAACGAACTACTGCAAAACAAGTGAGACATCCCACCTTCAGTTTGCTCTTTAAGAGAGCGCAGAGCAGACGGGACTGTACTTGTAGTAATGCAAACTTGTTTGTGTTTTCAGACTTCATAACGCCGTGCAGGCGAAGCAGAAGGACAAGCAGACAGTGGTGCAGCTGGAGAAGCGTCTGAAGGCAGAACAGGAGGCTCGTGCTGCGACAGAGAAACTGTTAGCAGAGGAAAAGAAACGCAAGAAGCTGGAGGAGGCCACAGCAGCCCGTGCAGTCGCTCTCGCTGCGGCAACCAGGTGCTCATGAAACACCTTCCCATCATTCCATTGTATTTCATTTCCTAACATCCATTCCATTATATGTTGTGCATTCCATTCTCTTCCTTTCCATTTCATTATGCCATTCAAAAGTGTTTTTTTTTCCTAAAAAAAATTATACTTTTTCAAAGTCAGCATGGATTCATTAAATTAATCAAAAGTGACAGTGTAGACTTTCATTATTACAAAAAATATATATTTCAAATAAATGCTGTTCTTCAAAAATGTCTGTTTATCAAAGAATCCTGGTAGAATGGAATGATATACATAATATACACTACCGTTCAAAAGTTTGAGATCAGTAAGATTTTTGGGTGTTTTTGAAAGAAGTCTTTCATGCTAACCAAGGCTGAATTTATTTGATTAAAAATGCAGTAAAAACAGTAATATTGTGAAATATTATTACAATTTGAAATAACGGTTTTCTTTTCTTTTTTTTATATTTTAAAATGTAATTTATTCCTGTAGTGCAAAGCTGAATTTTCAGCAGCCAATACTCCAGTCTTTGATTATAAAGTTTGAAAGAACAGCATTTATTTGAAATAGAAATCTTTTATAACATTATAAATGTCTTTATTGTCCTTGCTAAATAAAAGTAATTACTTGTGGAAAAAAATCTTACTGACCACAAACTTTTGAACAGAAGCATACATAACATGCATGCCATACTATTTTGTAATATTTTTGTAATACTTTTTAATTTTCTAAAAATGACTGCTTTTTTATAGCTTTGCCTTCATCATCCATTCTGTCTGTTTCTCACATGATTCGTTTTTTCCCTTGTCAGTTATATCTTCACTTTCATGAGCTCTGTTCAGTCTATTTTCTTTCCATACAACTGCAGGATATTTAACACTTTTTATATGTGAACTAACGTGTGTCATTTATGTGTGTCAGAGGTGAGTGCACAGAGTCTCTGAGGAGGAGGATTTCTGAGCTGGAGATGGAGTGTAAGAAACTCACGCTTGACATCAAGGTGAAAGAAGATCAAGTCAGAGAGCTGGAACTCAAAGTTCAAGTGAGGAGACATTCATTGCCATATTAGCTCTGAATCTCTTTCAAAATCTTCTGATTCTTCTGTAAGTGGAGAAAAAGTATAAAAATAGACTACTCCTTCTGTCATGTCTTTCTAGGAGCTACATAAATATAAGGAAAATGAGAAGGACACAGAAGTTCTGATGTCAGCGCTGTCAGCAATGCAGGATAAAACCCAGCACCTGGAAAACAGCCTCAGCGCTGAGACCCGAATCAAGCTGGACCTCTTCTCTGCCCTCGGAGACGCTAAGAGACAGCTGGAGATCGCACAAGGTCTTCCATCACACTCTTTTGTCCAGATTACCCACACTTCTTAAGTATCTGAAAAACATAGTTAAAAATAAAAATGCTGTCATTTACTCACTGTCATGTAGACCTAACTTTTTTTCTGGAATTGCTTGAAAGAATCTTAATTTTTGAGGGAACTACATTACAGAAGATCAAACTCAAAAGTTTAGGGTCTCTAATTGTTTTTTTACTTAATATTAAAATAAAAATAAAATGAATACTTTTATTCAGCAGACATATTAAATAGATCAAAAGTGACAATGACAACCGTTATTTGAACATTCTATTAATCAAAGAATCCTCCACAAAAAGGGGAAAAATGGCAGTTTCCAAAAATATGAAGCAGCACAACTGTTTTTAACATTGATAATAACAAGAAATGTTTCTTGAGCAGCAAATCAGCATATTAGAATGATTTCTAAAGGATTATATGACACTGAAGACTAGAGTAATGATGCTGAAAATTCAGCTTTACCATCACAGGAATAAATTACATTTTAAAATATATTCAAATAGAAAATAGTTATTTTAAATACTAATAAAATTCTATAATATTAATGTTTTTTGAGCGGAAGAGACTACTTTTAAACTGTTAAAAAAATCGACCACACACTTTTAAACGGTAGTTTATGTCTTTACTAAAAACATCCCCAAACGTGGAAAAACACTTAGTTGTTTCTGTCTGGATATGTTTGTTTTTTTTTTAGGTCAAATTCTGCAGAAAGACCAGGAGATTAAAGACCTGAAGCAGAAGATAGCAGAGGTCATGGCCGTCATGCCCAGCGTGGTGTATTCTGCAGATACGGGCAGCATGACCCCAGTCACGCCCCATTACTCCTCCAAGTTCATGGACACCAGTCCATCAGGACTGGACCCCAACGCATCTGTTTACCAGCCCCTGAAAAAATGAATGCTTGTTTCCCACCACAACAGACCTACACTCATTTTTGCATACACAGACACACACACATACACATGGTCTTCTCTGGTTGTTTTTTTTTTAGGCCCAGATTCAGATTCATCTTTGGCATGTCTGTGGCTCAGATTGCTTTTTTGTTTTAGTTTTTTCGTCCTCTATTACTACAGCTACTTGCCTGGTCAGAAGGATGTTGTATTGTGTGACTGTATTTGTTGTAGTAAAAAAAACAAAAGACAAAAAAAGAGGACTTTTAAGGGACGTCACACGTTGAGTTGGAAACTGCTGTTTCTTTTCTCTTGTAAATGTCTAGAAACCTCACAGAAGTTGGTGAGTATCTTCCCTCAGTCCATTCAGAGACCGCTCGCATCCATTTTAGTTCCTCTTCTTTGGATTTCGGCCTTGATTTTACTGTTTTTTTTTTTTTTTTCGGGGGGATGCAAAGCAGGGCAAATGGGAGATCCGTTGTCCCAGGTGCTCTACCCCATATCAGAAGAAGATTTTTACTCAAGAATGTCACCATCTAATATGACAAGAATGTAACGCAAAAAAAACAAAACGACCCAGAAACAATGCGACAAAATTATCTCACTTGAATCAGTATGTCAGGATCGGACGACTCCCGATCTTTAAGGACTCGTTTGACGGACTGAAGCTTCATCTGTGGATTGCTGTTCTTCCTCCTGGTACAAAAAGACAAACTGTGCGCCACAAACACAGTCCAGCAGCGTAATTCACCAGTTACAGATAATCAGTGCCTTCATATGGGACCTCATTGGTGGAACCGAAAGATCTCTTCCCTCCCTCTACCACGTCATGCCTCAACCACATCCTTTTTGGTCACATACGGCAAACGGATCACCAGCCCATTGGCGTGATGACTCTGCTCCTGTTTTGGTCCACGCTTGTGAATTCGGTCATTTGTTTACATTATTATTTATTTATCCGGCGTTGCACTATTGCACTGTTGACGAGCTCGCAAGGGAATATCTTAAGTATGAAAACACAGGATACTTTCCTCTCCTTGTTTTCTTTATTGTATTAACCATCTTTCACTATCAGACAGAAGCTAGTGTAGTCCAGTGCCAACTAAAACTGTAAATTTGTTGAAAAAGAAGTGTTTGAGATCCATCCGGTTACTGGCTGGTCCAATGATCAGAAGCTAGAGGAGAGTATTATTGCTATTATTATATAGTTTGTGTCCTGTTTTCTGAGAAATACTTGGTTGTGCCACTTGATGGCGCCGTTGTGTTCAAAAAGTGTTGCTACTTTAAACCCGTTAGACTCTTGGAAAGGTTTTCATCTGACCATCATCACACTCGCTGTGTAAATGAATACAGATCCAGACGTCTGCTAAGCATGACGTATTACTAAATGGAGAACGTCCCGAGCTGACCCAATTTTTGGAAAAACCCTCAGATTTGTGTTTAAGCGAATATATTTTGCCAACCAGAGAAAGTCTGTTGCTTCAAACGAGTTCCGGTGCGGTTAGTTTCAGAAGGGGAGATGGTTACTGTGTTAGTATTCCATTGGGGAATGATGGGGGGAGGGGGGCGGGGTTTAGCCAGAGTCAGTCCTATGTGGTATTGAAGTGCTCTGACATGGTTGTTGTTTTTGGTGTCTGTGTTTTTTAAAACTGATGTGATGGAGGTAGTGGGAAAGTTTGCAAAGTCCAAGTGGTTTAAATGAGAGAGGGGAGGGGGGCGACAGTTATTTTGTTTTCTTTGCCCACTGTCACTTCTAGCTTTCTGTCTGTTTTTCGGCCAGACCTCGGCTGCACTCTATGTGAGGTCTCTGTGAGGTTTCAAGTAATAAAACTTTTTTTTTTTTTTTTTCTGGCATTTAAAATTCTTTTGTGGTTTGTCCATTGATTGTTGTGCTTTCTAAATTGTTGCGTGCAAAATTATAGGTGAGTCACAATACATAGTGTTTTGACAGCAAGGAAAAACATTGCTAAATGCAAATGATAAAACCGAACTAATCTAATTATTATGGTTTATTTTGGGCTGAGCGAAGGGTTAATTTATGATGAAGAATAACAATGAAACCAGTACAAAGTTCTGAATACATTTTCCCTAAGAGTAGGTAAACAGTATTTGTTTATTGGATTTCTCTGGACAGATTTTCATTGACAGAAATGTCAGGCGTACATATCAACATGTCAGTGATATATAGACAAAAAATAAACCTTATGCTTTTAGATCTCATTTTTGCTTTTATGTTATTTCCAAATGTTTAATGTTAATTTTAAATGGATCAAACAGGCATTTTTCATCCAATTAGACTTTATTTTATGCAAGATTTTGATCATGATCTAATCAGAAACACCTTAACATCACACCAGCTTCTGCAAAATTAACACAAAAACCTAGCCTCTTTGTCACATCAGCTTCTACATAATTAACTTCTTTTTTTCTCTAAATTTTTCAGTAGTGCAGCTGTGCAATTTACTTATATCAGAATGCTCATGTTTTTAAAATAACAACACAAAACATTTTTTTGTTTCTGTAAACTGTAAAATCCCTTACTGTTACATGACAGAATCTAATAGAATTGGCTACTAGAATATTACATTAATTGTATTTATTTGTTATGCAAATAATAATAAGGTTTATACGCCTTACGTCAAGGACCACTAGGGGTCCACGGACCCCTGGTTGAGAAACACTGCTGTAGAGAGGCAGGCATGCGGTTCAGAACAATACAAGGATGAGTCAATGCAGAGCTTTTTCTCTTTTGGGTGAAGTATTTCTTTAAATCTCTGAGCACGTGCACTGCTGGTCTCAGCTGCTGGTGTTCCACTGGATCCAGTGGCGTCTTTGATCTCAGATGCGGTGTGTAAGTCTCACAGACAGCAGAGTTCAGTCCATCTGCTGCACGGTGGCGGTTCACAAAAACAAGCTTAACTGCCTGGTGACCTTTTTGTTTGCTTTTATGGGGAAACCCTCCACAAACACGCTTAGCTGTCAGACTGATGTCACCACACTGTCATGCTTGGGTTTTGGCATGCATGATATATTGGTGACCATGCTAGTATTGATCAGTATTGACATGGTTTAAAATAACCACATGTCAGTCAATTATTATCATGTTCTGCTATGTTTTCAAAGCCATGCATGAACGAAGTATGCCATCCATCTGCCGCATTGAAGAAATGTGATGTCTATCTATCTATCTATCTATCTATCTATCTATATACACACACACACTATGTTTTCAAAGCCATGCATGAACGAAGTATGCCATCCATCTGCCGCATTGAAGAAATGTGATGTCTATCTATCTCTCTATCTATCTATCTATCTATATACACACACACACACACACACACACACACATATATATATATACACGTTGTAAAAAATCTACAAATATTTGTAAAATACATTTAATATAAACATTTATTATAAAGTAAATATAAAAGCAATATATAGAAGTAATATGTGACCCTGGAGCACAAAACCAGTCTTAAGTCGCTGGGGTATATTTGTAGCAAAAGCCAACAATACATTGTGTGGGTCAAAATTATTGATTTTTCTTTTATGCCAAAAATCATTAGGATATTAAGTAAAGATCATGTTCCATGAAGATATTTTGTAAATTTCCTACTGTAAATATATGAAAACGTAATTTTTGATTTGTAATATGCATTGCTAAGAACTTCATTTGGACAACTTTAAAGATGATTTTCTCAATATTTCGATTTTTTTGCACCCTCAGATTCCAGATTTTCAAATAGTTGTATCTCGGCAAAATATTGTCCTATCCTAACAAACCATACATCAATGGAAAGCTTATTTATTCAGCTTTCAGATGATGTATAAATCACTTAAGACTTATTTTGTGGTCCAGGGTCACATATAATAAGTCATATATGTCCGGTCCTAGAAAAAAATCAGAAATATCCCATTATTTTCATCATTGTGGTGCTTTTTTGTGTGCTTATCTCGTGGTCATTCCAACATGAACTGAAGGCAGCATCATTCCTGAGACTGATTTTCTTTTGGTATCCATGGTGACTTTTATAGTGGACTGGGTCAGGGTTTGTTACTAATGGTCCGTGTCCTCATCCTGCACAAGACTGACACATTTTTCTATACACATAATTCCAGCTCACCTGCTCTGAGGACATTTACTCGTATCAGCTGTGAGAGTCTCTGCAGTAATAGTGCAGCAGACCGTAGCTGTTATTTTTGAGCTTGTTTTAACAGGAAATGTGTCTCACCACAGCAGATTCACAGCATGACGCCTGAAACCACAGTCAATGTTACCCCAAACGCACCCAATCACGATGCATTTCTAGATAGCAGCAGTGGACTGGAGATTAGAACTGTATCATGAGATTATGTGGCCACTTTTGGCGCCCGGAGTTTGAATTTAGGATTTCTAATAAAAAGTTCTAGAATATATTTTTTGAAACTAAATGTTCTGATTCTGAGTTCTGATTAGAAGAGTCATATTCAAACCAAATGTAAAAAAAAAAAAACCCTACAGCTAAGCTAATGAACTATATTACTTAGCAGAAGACCATTTGTTCTGATTATTATGACTAATAAATGTAGTATTTTTTGAACATCTGTGATATCAATACTTTTTGTGATATCACTTACAGGACTACTTTTGTGATGCTTTTTATGGAGCTTGATAGACATTTTGTCACATACACATAATATTTATGGGTATCGAATATCAACTTTCTTTTGCAATATGCAGGTAGTTGATCATAGAGAATTTTTTTAGGTTTAAGTTTGGGTGTAGAACTGATTTATTTTAAGGCTTAACAATTTTAAAACATAAGATGAGTTGTTATATATAAGCAATTTAATTAATTAATTTCGGATCATGATAATCAATATTAATATTTATGGTTATGGACTCTTTTTATTGGTCACCAAAAAATACAATATTGTTGATCGTTGACGATTATTTTATGCTTAAGTGTGGATTAAGTGATATGTAGAACTAAATGATTTTATTAAATCATTAAAAAAATTAAATATATGCATTGTTCTATTATATACATTAAGTTATTCATTAATTTAATTTAGAATTTTGGAGCTTGATAGACATTAATGTATATGGTTATGGAATATTTTTTTATGTTTCAGTGTGGATTAAGTGATATGCAGGACTGATTTTTATTAAGGCTTTTAAAAACAATTAAAACATGGTTATTTCATACACTTATTTATAATAAATTTTGGCGCTTGATAGGCATTAATATTTATGAGTATGCAAGTTTTGTTTAAATGTGGATTAAGTGATATGCAGAACTGATTTATCTTATTAAAGTGTTTTTTATTAAACAATTAAAACAATATGCATGATCATCTCATGCAATATCAGAAGTAGATTATTGTTGTTTTAAGTGTCACTTAAGTGATGTACTGATTTATTTTATTAAGACTTTTAATCAATTTAACCATTTTTTTTTATGCCTTAATTTATGGTGTCAATGTCAATAATTTATGCAAAGTAGTTTTGCGACCTTTGTTCTGGGCTCTGTCTGTTTGTTAAACTACACATTTCTCATTTTGCAATGACACACTGTTTATTAAAAAGTTAAGTAACAGATGAAACAAGTTTCTTTTATCTGTGAATGTCTTTGTTTGAATTGAAATGGCATGAGCTTGAGTAAATGACAGAATTTCATTTGTGGCTGAACTATCGCTTTAATGAAAGCTGCTTATTCTGACCAGTGGAATGAATCCAGTGACGTTTTTAGAAATCAGAGACAATAGTGAGTCAAAACAATTATTTACGTTGAATTATTATAGTCATTTGAGCAGAGCTTCTGACTTTGCCTGCTGGAACTGGCACGTCAAATAAAGCATTATGTGTGGAAGGCCAGATGTAGTAGTTCTTGAAGGCTGTGATGCATTCATGTCTGTGGACAGGGTCTCAGAAGGCTAGTGGCAGTTGGTTTCAGTAATCTTGTGCAAGCTTATCGTTGCGTGAATGAAAAGCTTTGTCATTTCCGGTACCGTTAACCATCTTCCCACAGAGCTGTCTGTGTCTGATCATCTCAAGAAAGCAGATTTGAATGGCAGAATTTCCTCTTGTGGTTGGCTGAACGTCTGCACATGAACTTTGAAAGGGCCACATGAAACACAGTCATTATGCTCTCGTGACAAGCCAGACTGAGTTTAGTGCAAGTTCCAGAACAGCTAACTTAAACTCTTAAAAATAAAGGTGCTTAATCTGAAGAAGCTTCTTTCGCCACAAAGAACCTTTTGTGAAACCGAAAGGTTCTTCAGATGTTAAAAGTTCTTAATGGAACCATTTAGACAAAAAGTTCTTCTATGGAATCACGAAGCACCTCTATTTTTGTATCTTTAAGTATATAGAGTGCATTAATTCCCATCCACTTTTTCAGCTGTGTTGGTTGGGGAAATATTTTTCCATTAATTTTTCCCATAGGGATTTTAAAAAGTCTTTGTTAAAGCATCAAGCTAACCAGCTAGGTGGTGAATCACAAACTTTTGTGTAAAGCAAAAAAGTATCTGAAAATTCGGCAAAAAAAAACAAAGGTACTAGATTATGAAGTTACATTTTTTTTAGAGTGTGGGCTTTGAATAGACAGAAACCAAAACAGAGCGAAAAGAGGTGCTGCAGCAATGTACAGTATGAACTTTAAATTCTTTCTTACCTTTTTATAATCTGAAGAACCTTCTTTCGCCACAAAGAACCTTTTGTGAAACCGAAAGGTTCTTCAGATGTTAAAAGTTCTTAATGGAACCATTTAGACAAAAAGTTCTTCTATGGAATCACGAAGCACCTCTATTTTTGTATCTTTAAGTATATAGAGTGCATTAATTCCCATCCACTTTTTCAGCTGTGTTGGTTGGGGAAATATTTTTCCATTAATTTTTCCCATAGGGATTTTAAAAAGTCTTTGTTAAAGCATCAAGCTAACCAGCTAGGTGGTGAATCACAAACTTTTGTGTAAAGCAAAAAAGTATCTGAAAATTCGGCAAAAAAAAACAAAGGTACTAGATTATGAAGTTACATTTTTTTTAGAGTGTGGGCTTTGAATAGACAGAAACCAAAACAGAGCGAAAAGAGGTGCTGCAGCAATGTACAGTATGAACTTTAAATCATGTAAATGTTTTCAGGCAGGCCCCACAAATAAAATGATGAATTTGTAAAAGGCCGGGCTGTCTTAAAGGGAGTTGCTAATATGAAATATCACTGTTAAGCCAGTTTTAAATTTGCTTGTTGGCCAGTTGCAGATCATAATGCCAACATAAAGCTGGTTGTAAGAAATGGAAATTGTAGGGAATTTAATGATTATTTTGATTCTAGTTCATTAATGATTCTTTTTATACCTCTGAAGAAACTCACAAGTTGTCAATTCACTTTAAAATGGACATAATAAAAGTAATTACTTGTGAGAACACTTTAACCAATGCTGTTAGTAATTGAGTTGATAGATTGATTCTAATATGTTTCATATTTCACCCCAAAATCAACAGAATAATTTAAGACTTTGGAAAGTAAGTAAGGCCTATTTGTAGGGCCATTTAATATTTTAAATTTTTTTTTGCATTGGTTTATTTATTAATTTTGACAACTAAGCAGCACATTTTCCCGCAAATTCTGATTGGATACTTTACTGCAAAACAGCACTTGCATTGCATCTGTTTGCTTTTTAATATAGAACAGCCCTTTTTCTTTTTTATGGTATGTAAATACTAAATATTTTTACATGACGTTAACATTTTTTAGTATTTAAAATAGTGCTCGGCGGTATGACCAAAAATTAAATTAAATCAGACAACCGGAAATATCTTACTGATACATATCTGTATGTTTACAACATTTGGTTTGATGTTAACAGGAAACTCAGCGGCTTTCAAATACCTGAACTCCCTTCCAGAGTAAATCTGATTATGTTGACTCAGAGCGAAAGTATTGGCTCTGTAATTCTCATCTTTCCAGCGGTGAGGGTTTGGAGCTCCCGCTGGGATGTGCAACAGTGAAATGTGTCTAAAGTCATGCAGAAGATCTGAGCGCCGCTGTCAGTGTGTAATGGAGACTACGTCCATCAGAGCTCTTTTTTACAAGATTTACCACCTCAGACATCTTCAGTATCTCAGGGCTCACACACACACACACACACTCATATTCACGCTTGTGTGGCCGGAGATTGGAAGCAGATCAGGCTCAGTAAGAGATTAAGAAAGTGATTTTGTAAGGAAGCAGTTTGAAATTGATGGACATTTAAACTTCTCATGATTAAGTGATGGCTGGGTGATGTATTGAGCATATTTGTGATTATTTTGGTGGATTAATGTGCTTTTAATTGGGTCGTTAAGTTGGGTCATTAGAGAAGTTTCATGATCATTTCTTTGTCTCATGACTATATGTTTTGATAATTTTTGTGAATCTGTTCAAATGGTCTGTTTCAGTGAATTGATTCACTCTGATTCAGTGATTCATTTGCAGCATCACACAAAGATGTTAATAGCACTTGTTGCATTTTTCAGATAATTTAGTTGTAAAATAAAATATATAAAGAATAGGCTACCGTTTGGGGTCAGTAAGCTTTATTTTTTGAAAGAAATTAATACTTTTATTCAGCAAGGATGCATTAAATTGATCAAAATATTTATAATGTTAAAAAAGATTTCGGTTTCAAATAAATGCTATTCTTTTGAATCCTGAAAAAAATGATATATCACAATTTCCACAAAAACGTAAGGCACAACTGTTTTCAACATTGATAATAATCAGAATTGTTTCTTGAGCAGTAAATCAGCATATTAGAATGATTTCTGAAGAGCATGTGACACTGAAGACTGGAATAATGATGCTGAAAATACAGCTTTGCATCACAGACATAAATTACATTTTAAAATATATTCAAATAGAAACAGCTATTTTAAATTGTAATAATAATAATATTCACAATATTACTGTTTTTTGTTTTTCAAATAAATGCAGCCTTGGTGAACATAAGAGACTTCATATTACTGTTTAATATTATGTATTTATATATTGTAATTGTGTGAATATGAATGAATTTAAATATAATTCTTCTTAATGTTCATAGTAAGAAAACAGTGTAGAAAAATGCATTTTATCATTTTTAACATTGCCCATTTGGTCAAAATGATTCTTTCTTTGATGGAAAATAATGACCTTTTCAGAGCAAATACATAACTATTGAGATTGAAAATTGTCAAAAGGCTGAAATATACTGCAATATAATGTTTTTAGATATTGTTCAGTCCTCTGTGTGAGTAATGATTTGTCAGCATCTTGTAATAGCCACAAGTGTATTTGCCAATGTGTAGTTCATAAAATGAAGACGCAGCAGGTCTTTCACAATCCTCAGAGAGCCTGTTGATTGTGTCCTTTTGCAACCTGTAGATGTGTGTGTGTGTGTGTGTGTGTGTGTGTGTGTGTAACCTGAGGCTAAATACAGCAGCGCCGAACCCTTCAAATCTCTTTAAAGCTTGGTGTTATTTATGGGGTCTCACGACACACACCTCGTCTCCGCTGATCCTCTTGGCTTCATCCTCATCACAATTACCTTTTAAAGTTGAATTTGCATATACATATTCAAAGTCATTATTATGGACTCAAAGAAAGTTCTTCAACATAAATACACATTTGTGTGTGTGTGTGTGTATCAGGCTGTGTCAGGCTGAGATCTCTCTTCTTCTCCTCCTCCTCTGTGGCTCTGTCATCTCTTGTTTTATCTCCTGACTGAACAATGTCTCCTATTCTGCCATTCCCATCTCTCTCCCGTCCCAGACGGCATGATCTGTGCTACTTGAGTTCACACAGATCTGTCCCAGCAGCCTCTGTGTTTCTCAGTAGATTGTAACGCTCCAGTCCCATTCATTTTCTCTACAGAGAAATGGATTTTTAACAAAAACAACCTTGCATGAGGTCATGTGAAGATACTGTAGAATCCACAAATCTGTGTTTTTCTTAACATGTTTAATCGCCAAAGCTTATCAAATTGTCAGATTTCTCTTCTGAAAGAAAGAAATAAAGAAATATGGTCTGGACATTTTCTTGACAGGTTTTGTGAAAGCAGGACACTCTAACTGGTGTTGGTGATTTGAAGGGTTAATCTTCTGGTTCTGATGGGTTTGGATTGTAGCTTTTTGGTTGCATTGTTTGTGTCAGTTGTTTCGATGAACAGCAGCATTGTGTTTGACATGGTATGGTGTGTGTGTGTTGAGTTGAACATTCTTTGTGGTTGTGTAGTGAGTGGGAGATTGTTTGAGGTGGACTCATAGACAATAACTCTATTCTCTACACAGTTGCTGTAGTATCGCACATCATTTGCTCTCAAAATTCAGAATTTCTCTATCATCACAAAATTATAATTACATTTTAGGAACTCTTTGATGCTTACTTGCTTAATAAGTGGTCAAGTGATATGAGTTTTATAATGGACGATGCTGACAGAGAACTAGAATGTTATATTGACCAATACGAATAAAGGATCAGACATATCCATTTCATAATCCACATTAGCACTTGTGCATCTGACTGTGTTTGGGTAATCATATCCCCCTCATTTCCATCTATTTGTTGTTCAAAGAAAATTTTCCTTTCTTTGAAAAGCAAAAATGTTAAAAATAAAAAAGGTTTATATTTAAAGGCACTTACATTGGATGTGGAAATGAGGCCAATCTGTAAAAAAAATACCCTCTGTTTCAATAGTAAAGCCACAAGATGTAAAAGATATGTGTTAACAACATGATTTTAAGGTGAAAAAATCACCTCCTAACAATTCCTGTGTAAAGTTTTATCCACTTTTAGAGTTTTAGACTGTAAAAAAATGTTATTTTAATTATTTTAAATAATGAAATTAAAGGTTTGACCGATGTATTGGTTTTGCCGATTAATCGGCACCGATAGTTGATCCATGCCAATAGTTTTTCCGGGTTGCGTCCATTGCTGGAGCTGCTGAGAAGGGTCCGCTGTCATTTTACAGTGCGAGAGCGCAGCTTTCAGCGAAACGTTTGTCTTTCTGTGGCTCTAATAAAGTCTGTATGCTTCATATAGAGAGCTGTAATATAGATCGCACTTTCTCTTACCATTTGCTCTGTTTATTTAAACACAGAACTTCAAACTTATCTATGCTGCTTTGTTCGTTTTTGAAGTAAACATTTTCCCATTTGGTGATTAAATAAACCGTTTTAGACCGCCACTTGAATTGAATGCGACACGTCCGGTGCGTGTGATAACCTGCGAGTTTGTCCTAGACGCAGCGCTGCGCTTTCGCCCAGTGGTTACACACTGCATGACTTCACAATAGGCAGAATCGCCGACAAATCTCGTTTCATATAACTCCTCCCCGAACTTCCCGCTGCCCTGTATCTTGCTCTCTCATTGGCTGTAGGTCATCGCTGATGTATTTTTCAGTCAGAACTAATTTCATACAGCAAAATTTTTAATCGCAGACAGATCCAGATATTTAGCATGCCAAATATTTTATGGGTGTTGGCGACGCGTCTGCGATTCTCTCAGATTGCGTCTGATAATTCACACTGCATGATTGTTACTCTCGTGAATGAGCACCGATTTGCCTCCGATTTAGGGCATTTATCGGCAGCTACGCGAAACCTGTCGGCGAGTGAAAATCGGGGCTAAAATCGTGCAGTGTGAACTCGGCATAAAATATTTTGTTATTCTAATTAGATAATCATCACTTTTTCTAGAATAGAATCAGTTAAATTGTGAGAGTGCACATACAATATTACAATA
The DNA here is from genome assembly GCF_001515605.1 of Sinocyclocheilus anshuiensis. NCBI lineage: Eukaryota > Metazoa > Chordata > Actinopteri > Cypriniformes > Cyprinidae > Sinocyclocheilus > Sinocyclocheilus anshuiensis. Next base: position 1,616,002 of record NW_015557379.1, on the reverse strand, counting down.
TCCGTATGTAATTTCAATGCTATGGTCTTTGTGTAGATATTTAAAGATGGCCATCTTTAAGCATGACTGTTGAAATGAAATGGTACCACTTTACAATGACTCCATTTGTAACATTAAAGGGGTCATATGATGCTGCTAAAAATAACATTATTTGGTGCCTTGTGTAGATATTTAAAGATGGCCATCTTTAAGCATGACTGTTGAAACGAAACAGTAACACTTTACAATAAGGGCCCATTTGTAACATTAAGATTAATGAAAGCAAGAAAAGTATAGTTTCTTGTTAAAGTGTTCATTTTAACATTTACTATTACAAATACATTTTTAAATTTGAAAGATTCTTCTGTTAACATTAGTTAATAAACTATGAACTAACTTTAATGATCAATATAATAATTAATATTAATATTTTTATTCATTTACCAAGTATGGTTCAATTGTGTTTTTTAAAATTTTTTATAGTAAAGCACTATTTTACTTTTCGTTCAGTATCCATTTTAAAAACTATCGGTTGATTAATCGTTATCGGCCAGTGTGGACCAACCTAGCTATCGGTATCGGTAAAATCCACTATTGGTCGACCTCTAGAATAAATGTATAATATATAAGTGAATAAGTGTTTTTATTAAATTAAAATCTTTTCATTTTTGCCTTTAAATCCTCCACTTATTGGCCCCATTTACTTACATTGTTAGTGCCTCACTGTAACCTCAATTTTTTTCTCTTTTTTTTTTAAAGAAAGTGAGGGATGAATCAAAATAATTTACCATGGTAATAATCAACATTATGCTGCAGACTGAGCATATTGACTTTATATTGAACCCCAAAATATTCCTTTACTCGCTTAAAGCATGCCTAAACTGAAAAGAAAATGGTGTAGAATTTACTTTGAAACAATTATTTTCACAAACATTTAGAAACTGTGAAACTGCATGTAACATTCAATTAAATGTGAAATAGACTAAAATAGTATTATGTACTCCACTAATCTTAGTTTTATTTCCACCTTTGAAAAATCATCTTTAGTATTTTAGTAGTCAGATTTGTGTAGAAGCGTGTAATTTTTGCACCAAGTGTCACATTGTAAATTTAATAACTGGTGAATTTTCACACAGGTTTTCCCAAACAATCCTTGAGGGCGTATAGATATCTTTTTACAGTCTGGAGTGTGTCTCCATCTAAGTGCTATTTTCAGCTGTCGTTCAGGAGACGGCAGATCCACGTTTGGAAAACCTGAGCTCACGCAGCGAGAGCTGTAATCAGAGCAAACCTCAGACAGTCAGCATGTTGATTCAGCAGCTCTGTGACTGACATTGAGGCCGTATCCTCAAGAAGCCACTGGTGGTGCTTTATAGATGGGTCGGCGCAGACCGTAGGGAACATGATTACATGCCAGTGATTACAGTGTCATCTGAGACACTCACAGGAAACTGACTCAGAGCTTTATGTAAACATCGGCCTTGAATGAAATGACTCGTCTGTGCATTCAAGAAACGGCCTGACTGTTGGATTGGATCGGAATTTAATGTTTGGAGTGTGGAAGCTCTGTTTCAAAACCTAGTGAGCTGCCTATGTAGGGAGCATTTTAAGGCATTGTAGACAAAGGCTGTTCCTTCTAAGATGCCTTCTTCTGGCCAAAATACATACAGAAACACAAAGGTCTTCACAACAACCCCATCAAAAAAAAAGTTTGAATTTTGACAGAAATATATTACTATTGTAAAGTAGAATGTGCTCCTCAAAGTAAAAATCTGTCAAAAAATAAAAGGAGCGGTTACATTTTCATTTGATTACATTTTTAAAGATGAATTAAATTGTTAACGTTTTATGCCTTCATTTGCTTACCAACATTTTTTATAAAAAAAATTGTATGAAATCATAAATCCAGAACAATTAACACACAATTTCTAAAATAAATAAATAC
>NW_015557379.1:1610833-1613532 GCF_001515605.1 Sinocyclocheilus anshuiensis | reverse complement strand
CTGCTGAACGTGGACTCGCTCGTGATGTACCTGCACACGCTGACGAGCGACTTCATTCTGCCAGCTATAAAACAAACCGAAAACGGCTAGTGCAGACATATCTCAGATGGAATTTTTTTAAACCTTCTGTATTTGGTTTTGGCACATAATGATATAACTGACAGATGCAGAAAAAGTGGGTGTCTTCTTCTTTTGACTTCCAGTTAAGCAACAGCACTCTTCGTGCCAAGAGTGTAAGAGATGCCGTCATATTGTATTGATTATTTGATAGCACTACATTAACACCAGAGATAGCTGCCGACTGGATCAGAGTTTAATGGCCTTCCTGAGATGCCTGACAATGACTGATAAATTGGGAGGCAGTAATTAGAAATGTTAGGACACTTCCAGAAGGTGTGCCAGCCAAGCAGCCGTCAATTTGTCCACATTGATCGCAGCCTGGCTTTCGTTTAGATGGTGAAGACTAGGCCTATGTAGTATCTTAAAGGGATACTCCACCCCAAAATGAAAATTAAGCTCTGTTTCAAAACCTAGTGAGCTGCCTATGTAGGGAGCATTTTAAGGCATTGTAGACAAAGGCTGTTCCTTCTAAGATGCCTTCTTCTGGCCAAAATACATACAGAAACACAAAGGTCTTCACAACAACCCCATCAAAAAAAAAGTTTGAATTTTTACAGAAATATATTACTATTGTAAAGTAGAATGTGCTCCTCAAAGTAAAAATCTGTCAAAAAATAAAAGGAGCGGTTACATTTTCATTTGATTACATTTTTAAAGATGAATTAAATTGTTAACGTTTTATGCCTTCATTTGCTTACCAACATTTTTGATAAAAAAAATTGTATGAAATCATAAATCCAGAACAATTAACACACAATTTCTAAAATAAATAAATACTTACATACACACATACATGCATACATAAAATGCAAATGTTAGTAAATTATTGAATTATGTTTTATGAATTGAATTGATTGGACATGTTTTTTTTTATTTTTGATTCATTAAAATTTAATTAAACTGTAAGTGATTAATGACAAAATTTTCATTTTGGGGTGGAGTATCCCTTTAAATTCTAAAGTTTGTGTCGATGCATCTCATCCTACCGAAATCTGAGATATCTGTTCCTAAATCTTCCTGCTAAGGGCCAGATTTACTAAACAGGGTAAATTTCCATAAAAGTGGAAAATTCTGCGGGTAATTTACTAACAATGTCTTCGGAACACAATTTAAGATATTTTGGATGAAAACCGGGAGGCTTGTGACTCTCCCATTTACTGCCAAGTAAATTACACTGTCAAGGTCCAGAAAAGTATGAAAGACATCGTCAGAATAGTCGCAAGCAGCGTACGCTCTTCTGTGTTAGCCGTGACACAAGCATACGTTTTCTACGTGTATTTACGCTTTGATTTGAACGAAAACAGTGCATCCGTGCAGCGCGGCTGACACAGAAGAGCGTACGCTGCTTGCGTTCAGTGGTTATTCTCAAAAATGCCGCTACGGTGATGCGGAGAGACACAGAGACGAATTGAATAAAGTCGTTATTTTTGTTTTCTTCGTGTACAAAAAGTATTCTCGTCGCTTCATAACGTTACGGTTGAACCACTGATGGCAGATGGACTATTCTGACGATGTCTTTTTGGAATGACATGGGGGTAAGTGATTAATGACAAAATTTTCATTTTGGGGTGGAGTATCCCTTTAAATTCTAAAGTTTGTGTCGATGCATCTCATCCTACCGAAATCTGAGATATCTGTTCCTAAATCTTCCTGCTAAGGGCCAGATTTACTAAACAGGGTAAATTTCCATAAAAGTGGAAAATTCTGCGGGTAATTTACTAACAGTGCGCACATTAAAGAACACAGACGCAGCCAGATCAATTCCATAATGACCAGCACAATCTACCAAGAGCAGCGCAAATTACCACCTGCTTTAAGACATTTTTTTTGGTGCGTTAAATAATGGCGCAAATACCAGTAATTTGACGAAAGCAAACGTTAGTAAATCGTGTTGCGTGATTCGTTTTAATACTCTCCTCACATAAATTTCACATCTAAAAGAGAAACTCTTACAAATGCATATTCAATAAGGTCAGGCACAAAAATAACTCTGTCCACGCCTTTTCAGCACTAATTCTTCACTGCGCGTTTTTAGTAAATCCTGACAGTACTATTTTTACGCCAAAAGACGGTTTGTGCTAGCGCAAGCTGTTAGTAAATCTGCCACAAAATCTTTCTCAGGTGTTCTGGAATTGAATTATATTCCAATATATTGGGAATATTTTTACTATATCCAGTGTTTTTCCTTTTAAAGAGAATTTTGATGTTGTTTGCTCAAGTCCTTTGAAGCAGGGTTATTATTAACAAAAACAAACCATAAAAAATATGGTCATTAGTTGAAATAAAATAAACATTAACTAAAATTAAAAAAAAGTTATTATATTTATTTAAGGCAACATTTCTAATTTTTCTTCATTTTTAGTTGAAGTACTAAAATAACTAATACCAAATAAACTAAAAATGTATAACTTAATAAAAACTACATTGGCGGCCGAAACGTTCAAATAATAATTTTTTTAAATTCTACATACTTTAAACTTTCGAGTGGTAGTGTTTCATGATTTCCATAAAAATATTAAGCATCAACTGTTTTCAACACTGATAATAATCAGAAATGTTTCCTGAGCAGCAAATCAGCA
>NW_015557379.1:1573894-1610716 GCF_001515605.1 Sinocyclocheilus anshuiensis | reverse complement strand
TTATTTTAAAGGTGACATATCATGAAAATCTGACTTTTCCAGGTTTTAAGTGCTATAATCAGGTCCCCGGTGCATCTACCAACCAAGGAAACGTGAAAAAGTTGAACCCTATCACTTTGTTATGGTAAGCCTTTTTCTGCAAGCGTCTGAGAAAACCAGCGTGTCTGATTTCGCTCCCTTGGTGACGTGGCAAAGGGATCTCATTATAATATTACCACCCCTTAATCTGTAAGTTTCCACCCACGGCGCCGTCATTTGATTTTGCAAGCGACAACGGTGTACCAGCTCTAATGCCATGGCGAAAGTTTGAGCAAAACATGCTAACTGTTCTGTCTTTGGCTGCACAGACGAGCACAGAACACTATTTAGAGTACCAGCCTCAGAGGAGACAAGAGAGCAGTGGATTTATTGATTTATTTAGGCTACTGTATATTGCTGCTGCCACACAGATCTAAAATAAACAAGCGATTTATTTCCAAGCTGTTTACCTTCACAGACATATGCGACTGTTTTTGTAACTTGTGTGTGTTTTTAACGTAAACTTGTGTGTGAATGAGAACTTAGTTTAGTACTCACATGCTGTGACAGCAGCTTTCTGTCCGTGTGCTTCGGATGTGTGCTCTCAGAAAACCGTATATCAGAAGTTTAAACTCATATGGTTTAAAACGCATGATTTCAGCGCGATAAACATGATCATCAGCGTCAAAAGCAGATACGAGCTGTAATGGCGCAGCTCCACTTATATTACATATTATAAAAAGGGGCATAATATGTCACCTTTAAATTGAAATAATATTTCATAATATTTCTGTATATTTGATCAAATAAATGCAGTCTTCTTTCAAAAACATTAAATATTTATTTTGTGCAGAGGTCTTGGTTTATTTTGTGATAAAGCGTGGCTGATAACGAAACTCGAGCACTGTCAAGCTTTCAGTGTTTCAGTGTCTAACCTCAGCTGCTGGTTTGAGGATGGGAGTGAAAATCTTGTGTAGATGTTATCTAGTACTGACCCACATTTCCACCCTGCACAGATACAGTAACAGCATCTGACATGCTTGCTCTTCAGCTGTTTCAGAGCTCTTCTTTGAAACCGTAGCATTGCAGGCTACAAACTGCATAATTTACAGTATAAACTACGGTCAAGCTACTCGTTTGAAAAAGTAGTAGTTCACTAAACTGAAGAAATAGCTAATTACACCAAAATGAGGGGCAATATATTTGTATTTATTAAAAAACATAAATGTAAAAATTACAAAGTATATTTACATTAAAAAAAGTACATACTATTTTTTTAAATATTAAAAAGCGCATATTTATTTATTTAATATTACAATTAAATAGCACATTTTTATTTATTTAAATTTGAGATTCAAATTTATTCACTGAACGGTTTTAGACGAATCACAAAAAATTCTGAAAAATGGTTTCTGACATCTAATAATGTTTTTGCTATTGATGGAATGCGAAACCCGACTAATAACACGCTCTTTAGGAAACTTAAAAGGCCAAATGAAAAGTGCTTTTTAAATCATTGTAAATATTACCCAAGATACCCCTGTTGTAGTGTTAACGTGAAACATTTCTCTCTCATTCCTCTGATGTGCGGTTCATCCGACCACTGTGTATTAATGATCGTGTTGGGTATGAGGGAATATTTGAGATGATGCTTTATGAAATATTAGTCAGTTACTCTAGCAGATGCATCCAAACAAAAACATGCAGCAGATCTTGGGCCGATATTCCCTTTGAAGGTTGTTTATGAGTGGAGCCGTAAACATGGCAGACTTGATTTCTTTAATCTCACTTCTGTTTCCTCTCTACTCCACCTGTCAAGTTTCTCTCTTTCTCCACTTCATCTCTCGTTCCTCGCTCTCCTCTGCCTCTCCTCTTTCCTATCAACAGTTTGAGGGTTTTTGCTGTTCATTTCCTTGAATTATGACATATCACTGCTGTCCTGTCCCGCTCTGGATATCACAGCACTGGTTAGTTTTATTTAGAGCTCTGTCAGTCAAAAAAAAGTTTTTAATATATATATACAGTATATTATTTTATATATATATATATATATATATATGTATGATGTGTATATATATATAGACCGAAGTAGGTCTCGCTTAGTCAAGTCAAGCCAAGTCACTTTTACTTATAGCACTTTGTACAAGACAGAAAAATAGCAGTGTAAATGTTGCAATTCATCAGTTATGAAACACACACACACATATAGGAGGAAAGAGGGGAAAAAAAATATGAAGAGATTGATTATGTTGGTCAAAAGACAGAACATCACTCCCTTAGCCTTTGCTTTAGAAACACTCATGCAGCAGCGTCAACTAGTTTTATGTAATTTAATGCTAAGGTAAGAAAACAAAATAAAGTGTAATTGTACATAAAAAATGTTAAAAATGAAAATATAAAAGACTTTGGTGGATTTATGGTATTAATAACTGGAAACGCATAATCACAGTCTGTTAAAAGAGTCCAAATGTAATACAATATTGTCAGCACAGTTTAATCAATAATATTACTGAATATTAATTGTCTTTTAGGACTTCTTTGGCTTAGTCAGGCTTTTTACTACTTGCTTATTCTAGCCAGGTCCTTATTTTGGCTTAAAACATCAATTTAGACGAGATTGTCTGATTGGCGTGTAAAGTGACCATCCAGTTGGTTTTGTTTTGACACACTGTCTATAGAAGCAGATTTATCCTAAATAAATTATACCACAATAATAGAATACCTGGAAAAAAAATATTCATGAAAAACAGAACAGAAATGATTAAATGTTTGTTGTTGGAATTTTTGTCTTTCACAAAAGTGGCTCAACAATCAAAAATAAAACAGAACTACAAGAATTAACTTGAAGCAATTTTCACTCAGGAATTGCAAGTAAATTTCACAAATAATTAGACAAATGGCAAATAACGCATTGAAATAAACTTGAAATTTAGTAGAAAAGTAGAAAGACAGAAATGCTATTTTCTTGAAGAACTTACTTATTTACATATTTTTTTACAGTGTATACTCATGAAAATTTATGGAAATTGTTAAATAAGCTAAACTAAGCACTTCAAAACAAAACTCTAAATATCTTTCAGAGATTTGATGCCACTAACCTCACCAATAATGACAAATCCAATGATTATTTTATTATCATAAGCGCTTGGCACCCTGTAAACACAGCTTTGTTTGTAGGCGGAGTGATTTAAAAAATATATAATAGATATTACATGTCAGCCATTCAGATTGTGACTGGCAATTTCAGCCATCTCATGCCATTTTTGTGTACAAAGTACTTCACAGTGTCAGAGAACAGACTGAAATGAACCCATTCAGTTCTCAGTGAGCAATGAAATACCATCAACAGAATGGATGTCCTTCAATTATTTTAAATAATGGTTAATTGAGGATTAAAGTAAGCGTCTGTGTCTGTGATGGAGACGGATGGCACTCATGCTTGCACAGACAATCTTAATGAGCTTCATCAGGGTTTTCATTTTCATTTACTCCATTACAAACCCCAGTTTAGCCCATGAACACCAGCGCTCTGATGAGACCTGGTTATAACCGTGCTGTTTTGATGTGAATATGCTTCGCGTCATTGATCTGTCACAGTGGGGAAGAGCGATTATGAAGGTCTTGGGGAGTAAAATGAACTCTCGTAGGCAGAACGATGGGGTGACACTCTCATATGATCCCTGACGGGGGTTCCAGAGACCACCTGTCAGCCAAAGACCCATGAATGATTCATGAAATCAGCAATAATCAATATCCATTTTCGTTTCATGCACACTAGGGTGCTTTCACACTTTGTTCGCTTGCCTGGTCCGAACCCGAGTTCGATTGCTCCCCCCTCCCCCTCCCCCGCTGGACTGCGTTCATATTATTTTATTTGGGTCCGAACCGCGGTTCGTTTGCGTCATCAAGCCAGCAGCCGTTTACCCCGTTGCTTAGTAACAACGGCGCAGAAGAAGGCGGCAAATGCATAACATTGCTCTCTGCACTTTTATATATTTACGTTTTTGAACCGGTCGTTTACAAAGCTTCGGTACATAACGGCACTTACGTCTGTCTTAGGAATGTACTGCAAATGCTCTAAAGAACGCTGAAGGCGAACAGAAATGAGATATACAGCTCTCTGTTTGCAGCGCGTCAGTCACGCTCGTCAGGAATGTGAGTGAAACACACACACAAACACACATTTTTATCAAACAATACGTCATTAATAGTGGTTCACTTCCGCGATTTGGTACGATTGCGTTCACATCAGCAGCGAACCGTACCGGAGTTCACTTGAACCGTACCCCAGACCACCCTTTTTAAGCGGACTCGGGTACGGTTCGCGGGTGCGCACCTGAGTTCGGATTCACATCATCCAAACGAACCGAACTCTTGACGTCAATCGAACTCGGGTGCTCACCAAAAGTGCTAGTGTGAAAGCACCCTTAAACCCTTGACTAACATATTCACAATGCAAGCATTTACATTGCTGATGGAATCTGAATTATGAACTTGATTTAATTTACAACAATGAAGCATTTTCACACAGAATTAAATTAACATATCACAGCCACATTGTTGCTTTCTTTTCTGTTCATTTGTTTGTTTGTTTCTTTTGTTCTTCCTTTTGTTTGTTTTTGCTGGTTTGTTTCATTCATTCTGTTTCTTTTCTTTTTCTTCTGTTTCTTGACTTTTTGTTAATTTGTTTGTTTCTCCCTTTTTTGTTCTGAATGTTTGATTGTTCTTTTTTATTTCATTGTTTTATTGTTCTTTGATTGTTCATTGTTTTATTTTTTCAATTTCTTTGTATCTTTGTTTCTTTCATAGAAATCTTTTCATGCATGACTTTCTTTAATTTGCTCATTTCTTTCTTTTGTTCTTCATTTTGTTTGTTTTTGTTCTTTTGTTAATTTCTTTTTTCGTTTGCTCTTTGTTTCATGACTTTAACTTGTCATTTTTTTCTTTTGTTTTAATTTTGTTTTAGTTTGTTTTTTTAGTTCTTTCATTATTTTTTGTTTCTTTTGTTTCTTGCTTGCTTTCACAAAAAATGAAAAAGTTTTCATGCAGACTGAACTAACATATTTTGTTTTCTCCATTTATTTGTTTGCTTATTCTTCTTTGTTTCTTTTTTTAGTTAATTTTCTTGATTCTTTCTTTTATTCTTCGGTATTTGTTTTTGTTGGTTTGTTTAATTCATTCTTTGTTTTCTGTTCATATGTTTGTCTTTTTTTTTTTTTTAGTTCTTTCATTGGTTTTTATTTTATTTTATCAGTTTCCTGCTATCTTTCTTTCTTGATTTTCTCCTTTATTTCTTTTATTTTTGGCTGCATGGCTCTCTGTCATGCTGAGATGGATTAAGCAAGGTTGTAATATAATGGAGTCGCCATGGAGAGAAGCAGATAACTGTCTATTAGATGTGCGTCCTTGACCCCTGCCCTTGACCTCTGTCACAGGTCAGCGCTGATGTGGGGTTAAACACACATTTATTCATTGCTGTGTCTGAGATCAGGGCAGTATGTGGGGGTTTATGTGTGTGTTCAGTGACATATACACCAGTAGTCTGATTACTGTGAATAACAGTATTGAGCTAAATGTTACAATATGCTCTCTTCTGTCCCATTTACATGCCATTTGCCATTGTTTTGATTATTGATCGACCGATATTGATATTTTATAACTGATACCGATACCAATTATTTGCATGTTTATGTATTATCTTTCATGTTAAATTTAATCTTCATATTACAACCATAAAAAAAACATTTTATTTAAAGCGTCAGCATCAACACTAATATTGGTAAAATGCTTAAATATCGGGAAAATATCGGTAAATCGATATATCGGTCGATCTCTAGTTTTGATTATTTGTTAAGAAATGTGATTCTTTTACTGTCGTTTTGTCACTTGTTTGCTAAACTACAACACAAAATATTCTTGTTAAATGCAGTAGGTCTGTTTGTTTCTACTGCTTTTTTTGTCCTGCAACTATAGTTTTCACTTTGTCAGAAGTGTCTACAATGTCTCCTTTCCAGTGTTTCTGACCAATCCGATCAATAATGCGCATGATGTCTGTGTTGCATAAAGCTGTAAGCATACTTGGCCGCGTGACAATTTTTTTAAACTTAAAGCAACTTGCACTGACATTTCCTAAAAAAACTACTTAAATGTCCTAATTTAAGTAAGGCAAAATCCTGGCTTAATCTAAACCCTGTCTGTGAAAGCAGGCCCAAGTGATTTTCTGTTCTGCCATGTTTTTTAAGCAATGCATGCAACACTAGCACATGCGCACATAAGGCCCAGTGATATATAGTTACTGTTATTATGGGCATAAACACAGTTTTGTGTTGACATGAGATCCAGCTTAATCATAGTACTGCCATAATGGCATTATAAGGCTACATGTAAGAACATGAATGAGTTCCTGTCCTGTGCAGGTGTTGATCAAAGAGCAGTGGATGAAAGACCTGATTGAAGACATTGTGTTTTAATGAAGGATTGTGTGATGTGTTTCATATGCAGATGTTTTCACCTCTTATTCACTGAATTGCATTAGTATTTAACAGGTTTATTTGTTCAGATAATGAGCATGTTCAGTGTTTCCATGCTCTTTTGCCACCCAAATCTGTCAAGAACATGTTTGAGAGTTGAGTAGTTTATGCAAAACAGCAAAATATGTTCAAATATCTTCATTTACCTGTAAACATGGTTGTTTACATTTAAAATGTGCATGTTTTTAAAAATGTAAATATTGTATAATAAATAATAAGTAATAAAGTAATAAATACTGGTCAATACACCCATATACAAAGTGTTATTAATGTATTTCATTTTCACTATAGTTTACTCAAATAGATATAAATGAATCAAAAAGTGTTGCAATAAATTTATTATATTATATGATATTATATTATATTATATTATATTAAACCAAATTTATTATTTAAATTTATTTAAAAAAAGCTTAATTTTCTGTATGTAAAATTTAATTTAATTTGTCATGCTTTTTGCATTAATTACTTGTCTCTAAAGCATGTTCTTGACATAGTTGACCTGATACAGCACAGAAACACACACACACACACACACACACATGGTCATTATCTGAACAAATAAACCTGCCAAAATTAAATTTCTTATGATTTTTCATTCATTTTGTTTTAGACCTGGACATGTTTTCATGAGATTTACTCATTTGCATGAGTGTATTTGTGTGGGCAGCATGTATTGCCATGTTTCTGGCCATGCTTGCATCATATGCCTACATGTTAATCCCGTGTGTGTCTTTGTGCAGAGCTGCCAGAGAACTGGACAGACACGCGGGAGACGCTGCTGGAGGGGATGGTCTTTCAGCTGAAGTATCTGGGCATGACGCTGGTGGAGGAACCCAAAGGAGAAGAGCTCTCAGCCGCTGCTGTCAAGAGAATCGTTGCCACAGTAAGACAAACACACATCACCATCCAATGAAAGACGGAAATGAATGACAGGGCAAAGGTCATGTACACTTTTTAAATGTAGTCATTATGCTTTCTTCTGAGGCCTAAAATATGCTTTATTGTCCTCAAGTAGGATGATCCTGGAGTTTCACTTTCTGTCATCTTAACCAGACTACCATACACTCAGAAAAATAAAGGTTCTAAAAGTATGGCGTTATTTTAATGACAAATGTCGAGAGCGCATTATTGTAGCGCGAAAGCACATTAATATTTCGCGCTACAATAATGCGCTCTCGACATTTGTCATTAAAATAACGCCATATAAAAGGGGGTTAGAAGAGCCATTTGAGTTTCCTTGCAGTGAACAGTTCTTAAAAGAACCGTTTTTCTTAGTGTGAAGAACATTTTAATTCTCTAAAGAACCCTTTTCCACTATAAAAACCCTTTTGTGCAATTGAAAGGTTCCATGAATTTTAAAGGTTCTTCGTGGAACCATCAGTGTGAGGGGAAAATGCAACAAAAGTGTAGAGTTTTATGCCTTTAAGTAACATACACAGCTCTAATGTGTCTCTTATGCTTTGTAAGTGGTGCTAATGGGAGTGTGTGTGTGTGTGTGAGTGTGTGTCTCAGGGGATTTCTGGGTGTGGTTCTGTGTGTTTCAACAGGCTAGATCCTGTCATGACGTAATGTTGTTTTGAGGTTATTAAACACTCCACATTGTTGCGATTCAGCAGAAAAAATCAGTTGCATACCGAATGGACTGTGCAAGCCTGTGTGCGAGTCAGTGCATTCAAAACCAGATGTGGAATCTTCCTACTTGATAACTATAAATGTGATTGATTGTTTGACTTATTGAAGATGATGTATAAGAAAACAAATGAGAGTGCTACCTTTAGCTTAGCAGTTTAATTGTAAACAGCGAAGCCTCCTAGCAGCCAAATTGTGAAGGATAAATGATGCTGTGTTCTTCAGTGTACAGTTATCAGTAATTGTGACTTATCAGGGTATGACTTTCTGAATTCACTTAAAACATTAGGTGAAAATAAAGCATTAAAATTGTTTTTTTTTTAAATATTTTTATTATTCAAAAATACAAATTCACATTTCATATCAGATCCTATCAGATCATTCAGATGTAGTTTAGTGCATTTTAGTTACCAAATCAATAGCTCATAAAACTGCTATTCTGTTGTGTTTATTAAAGATTGAAAATATGATTGTTTTTAATGCATTCCATATTTTATATGACCAAGGCTTTAATTTTATCATGTTAATATAGCACATTTTTTTAAACTTAACATCTTATATGCAGTGTTATTTTAGTATTACTTATATACTATTATAGTATGTATACATTTTTTGAATTGGCTTTTATTTTGACATTTTCAGTTTTCATTTTAATTAAAATTGTAGTAATTTTGTTTTTGCTTTTGTCATTTTTATAATTATTTTGTTATATTTATATTTTAGTTTTAGTAATTTTATTACTTAAGCATTTTTTATTTCAGTTTGTTTATTTCGGAAACAACTAATGTCTTTTTTCTGATTTTCTGAATCTGATTTTTATATTTTATTTTATATCAGCCTTATTTTAGTTAAAGAAAGCTTTTTAAATATATTTATTAAACAATAACAATAATATGCTCATTGTCCAAGATGCTGAAAAAACTAAAATCTCATTTCTAAAACTTCCAAAATCTGATGGAAAATGGAAAATCTCTGATGAATAAAAATCGTTTGATAGGTTCAGCAGGACAGCTGCTTGATAAAGCTGTGTTTTCTGTCTCTCTCTCGCAGGCTAAAGCTGGTGGGAAGAAGCTTCAGAAGGTGACGCTGAAGGTTTCTCCTCTAGGGATTATTCTCTACGAGAGCGTATCAAACCAGCTAATAGAGAATGTGTCCATATACAGGTGAGTCACCTGCGGCTGTTTGTCATGTTGCCCTGTCTGACACTGAGTCTGTGCTGTCTGTCTCTAGGGATGAAAATCATCAGGAATGTAGTGATTCTGCTTCAGGTTTCAAATGTCATATAATGGTTCCCTTAACAACTAGGGCTCCTAATTGGTCCCAAACATATAATCCAAAATACTAATATATATACATTACATTTACATTGTCATTTAGCAGACGCTTTTATCCAAAGTTTTTTAAATGATCAAAATCATTGTGATATTTATAATGTTCAAAGAATTGCATATATATGGTTTACCCCATCTCTCTTGCAATAAAAAAAGAAAGGATTTGTTGTTGCCCGCTGAAATCCTACCATCCATCATTTATGGCGGTGCGACCTCAAGATTGCTGTGTTTTCATACAGACAGAGAGAGAGAGAGAGATGTTTGTGTCAGGATCCTCTATCGATCTGTTTTAGTGTCTCTGAGGCTCAGACAGACACTCTCTGACCCTCACCTGGGACCGCAGCTATTATTGGAAGCTTGCATGCGCTCAGTGTGCTCAGACGCCGGCTGTGGTGTGTGTAATGAATAAACATGAGCGAGGTGTCGCCCAGCCGGTCTCTCCACTCTAATTACACCAGCGATACTCCAATCATGTGGCTAATTTTCATGAAAACATGTCCAGGTTTCAATTCACCCTAAAATCTAAAATTATGTTCTGAAAATGAAGAAACGAAAATGAAGCCTACATGTAGATCCATTAAGATGGTTTGCATTGTGACATTATTTTCATGACAAATATGCACATTCGCTCTTAAATTCTAATGTAATGAGTGTAATGACTTGCACAGACACTTGTATATAGCAGACCATCACGTCACCTCCTCTGAGATTTAAAAATGTGTACAAGCAGTGCTGAGCTCTCTGTGTTCAACACTCCATCAGCACTTTGACAGAAAGCTGACCCACCAAACCATAACACACACCCACACACACGGGATAGTTGGTCTGTGACTGCATCGTCTCTGGTTTCCTGTTGACATCTCTTTGTAATGTGCAGTAAACTCATGAACTCCTCCAGTGCTGATTTCTCCCCTCGGCCCTGAGTAAGAGCTGGCTCAGCCTGTCACAGGGCGGCCCCACAGCAGCAGGGGCGGGACTAATGACGGACGACCGCCATCTGTCCTGTTTCACATTTAAAAATTCACACACATACTGTACTTAGAGACACTTACAAAACCTTTCTCTGTCTCACACACAGGACCAGAGCATGTGTATATATATATATATATATATGTTCTGATCCTATTTCACAGTAATATTTCACAGTGTGTGTGTGTGTATATATATATATATATATATATATATACTGTGAAATATTACTGCAATTTAAAATAACTCTTATATTTTTAAATATTTTAAAATGTAATTATGTAATTTATTTCTGTGATGCAAAATACTTAAAATTCAGAAACATTTCTTCGTATTATCAATGTAGAAAACTGGTGCTATGTGTGTGTATAACAATAATTAAATATATATTAGTGCTGTCAAACGATTAATTGTGATTAATCGTATCCGAAATAAATATATATATATATAAAATATATAATATATGGAATGATTTCCCCTAGATTAATTTAAACTGGAGGAGATAAACAGAAAGTTTTAGGATTTAGATCACTGACCAAATGAAAGGTAATACAGTGCCTTGCGAAAGTATTCATACCCCTTCATTTTGCCCTTAATGGAAGATGTTTGAAACAACCAGGACTCTTCCTAGAGCTGGCCTCCTTGCCTAACTGAGCAACTGATGGAGAAGGGCTTTGGTTAGAGTGATGAACAAGAACCTGATGGTCACTCTAGTTGAGCTCCATGATCATAGTTTTTTTATTTTTAATTAATTTACGAAGTTGTGACAATTCTGTTTTTGCTTTGTCAATATGGTGTATGGAGTGTAGATTGATGTGGGAAAAAAAAGTACATTTAAGCAGTTTAACATGAGGCAGCAACATAAAACGTGAAAAAAATGAAGGGGTATGAATACTTTCGCAAGGCACTGTATGTGTTATTGATCATGTGAACGATTTCACTTACAGCTCATGCTTCTGATGAAGCTCAAGGTGCTCTTTGAAACATCTTAGATCATGGTGGAGAACATGATCAGCAGGTTTTGATCATGTGCTGCTGTCATTAAAGGAAAAAAAAAGAAAACTTTTAACTCATTATGCTAATAACATTTGTAATGAAAAATGGCATCTTCAGTAGGGGTCTCAAATATTTGAAACAACTTATGTATCCTAAAAAGTTTCAAAAGTTCAGAAAGTTTTGGGATGGCATTTTTTAATTTTACATTTTTTTTTAAGAATTTTTACAAATGTTTTTGATTGCTCACCAAGGCTGCATTTATTTGAAATATGGTAAAGAAATATTGTGAAATATTATAACAATTTAATGGATTTCTATTTTAACATTCTTTTCTATATTTAAAATGTATTATTTTAATATATTTTAAAATGGAATTTGTTTCTGTGATGAAAAACTGAATTTCCAGCATCATTACTGCAGTCTTCAATGTCACATGATCCTTCATAAATCATTCTAATATGCTGATTTGCTGCTCAAGAAACATTTCTTATTATTAGCAATGTTGAAAACAGTTGTGGTGCTTCATATTTTTGTGGAAACCATGGTACATTTTTTTTCCAGGATACTTAGATGAATATAAAGTCCCAAAGAGCAGCATTTATTTGAAATATGGTCTTTTGTAGCATTATCAATTGTTTTTAGCAGTTAAATGCATCTTTGTGGAATAAAAGTATTCATTTCTTTTTTTTTTTAATTGTATTGACTCCAAAACTTTTGAATGGTAGTCTAAGAAAGTATATTATGCAGGAACTATTTACTGTACTTTTACATAGGTTGTCTTCTTTAGATTGACTGCTCATATGTTGTTTGTTGTCTTTAGGATATCATACTGCACGGCTGATAAGATGCATGATAAAGTGTTTGCCTACATCGCTCAGAGTCAGCGCAACGAAACACTGGAGTGTCACGCGTACCTCTGCACCAAGAGGAAAGTGGTGAGTGTGTGTTCATATGAGACACTCCCTGTCTTTCCTTCAGTGTATAAATAGTGTTATACGTTAAGACCACACTTCCTCAGAGAGAGAAACCAGTGCACTGTCTTTCTATCCATGACAAGAAATGTGGCGTTGACACGTCTCTTCCCTTTTCCCCATCTGTCTCAGGCTCAGGCGGTGACGTTAACGGTGGCTCAAGCTTTCCGTGTGGCATTTGAGTTTTGGCAGGCTGCTAAAGAAGGTATCTCTTGTTTATCTTTCTTCCGATTCTTGCTGTCTTTGTTATGCTGAGAAGCACAAATTCACACATGTCCTACTTAAAGCTGGAGTGTGTAATTTCCACACCACTAGCAACACCAAACACAAGTCCAAAAATAATGACTGCTTTCAAACAGGTTGTTTATACTAGTAGCCCCGCCCCAAACTTACTCTATTGAATTTTTTGAATTAGTTTTGTAATATGTCTATGTACTTTTTCATGTAATTTTAGTTTTAGTTTTTGTACATAGAAATGAGAGTTAACTAAATAAAACTAAATAAAAATAAGAATCATTGCAACTAACTGAAATAAAATAAGTTTTGTTTTTTATGGTTTATTTTGTTTCAGTTAAAGTTTATATCAAGTAAAAAAAAAATTTAGTTAACTATAATAACCCTGGACCATTTGCATTCATATATATTTAACCCACAATATACATAGAAAAAAGTCAATTATGTCATTTAAAAAACAAAAACAAAAGGCATTTTAAAATGATTTAGTATTGTTTCTGTATTGCTATATTTATGCATATACATTTATTGTATATACATAATAAATATAATGTATTAATATTAAATATTTAAGTGGAAAAATGTGGAAAACACACCTTTTTTGAACTAGATTTTTACTATGTTTACTTCTTGCATTATCAATTTTGAATTTAATTGGCAACAACAACAAAAAAACACTCTTTTAAAGCTTTTTAATTTTAGATCAAGTATTTTTTGGACTTTTGGAATTTTGAATATATATATATATATATATATATATTGCCCAAGCCTGTCACTGTATTTATGACTTTAAAAAGGCATTGTCTTGTAGACCAATTAATTTTTAAGGGACTATATATTTTCTTTATTTCATGAAGGTGTGGAGGACAAGAAAGAGATTTTAGAGCAGGGAAAGTAGAGCAGCTCCAGTCGTTTAGATCAGCAGAACATATATGTAATTTACTGCATGTTTGAACATGCCTGTGTGTGTGTGTGTGTGTGTGTGTCCTGAGGCCTGTAGAGCTTTACTCATTTCATCTCTCTGCACCTGGCGGATTCTGCAGGAACTGATCATCTGGCAGAACTCAGACTCTTCTCTCCATTTTATTGTGTTTTACTGCAGGGTCTAAAATATAAACAAATGACACACAGTTATATTTCCATTGTGAAATAAAGAAATAGTTGAGAATGAACAAAAATGTTTCTTACAAATGGGCCGCCACTAACGACTATTTTCATTTCGATTAATCTATCGACTAACTTGTCGATTAATCTAAACGATTAATTTCCCACCAAAAAATCAACTATTTTACTTAAGAATATTTTATGAAACTATATTTTATTAAACCAGATGAAATCCAAATTTCTGTGAAATCTTTTTTTTAAAGCAAAAGTAAAGTGCAACATAGAGTGCAAGAAGCAAGTGTCCATCTCATAGTCCAAATCACTGAAATCAAAGTTCAGTATTATAGTGTAAGAATGACAACATATCCACGTGTTCTAGTCTTACTAATAATACAGTTATAATCAAAAAACACTTTTTAAAGGAGTATTTACCAGAATTTATTTAGGAGAAAAATGTATTTCTGAAAATTAAAAAAGAATTTTTTTTTTTTTAATAAAATCAATTAATTGGAGATACTTTTGATTATTAAAATTTAATGGAACCATTAAAATAGAATAAATCTGATGAAATGGCGCACGTTGCGTTCCCAGATGAACGTTATAATAAATCCAAACTCACAACAACATGCAGAGATGGAGTTTGAGATGCTCCACACATGTAAATGATAACAGTTCCTGTGGAACTACTGTGAACGGAGCCGCTGTGTGACGCATGTACTTAACCTACACGCATGTAAATAATTAAAGCACATATACTGTATTAGAACTGCATCGCATATAATTATTTAATTAAATCGTAGCGTTTGTGAATTCACAATTATGCTTAATTATGATTTTTAAATGGGTTTAATATATCATGCAGCCTTGGGAAACAGTCTAATAATCTGTTTTATGGATTCTCGTCCGTGAAATGCGCCACTTCCGGTATTTTGCCGGTTAGTCGACGCGAGCAAAATTAAGTCGAGGATTTAAAAAAATCGAATAGTCGAATAAAATCGACGAATCGCGACAGCCCTACTTACAAACACAACTTTTCACTTCACTAGACATTAGCTGATGCACTGGAGGCATGTGTCAATTACTTGTGGATTATTGTGATGTTTTTATCAGCTGTTTGGACTCTCATTCTGACGGCACCCATTCACTGCAGAGGATCCACTGGTGGGCAAGTGATGTAATGCTAAATATTTCCAGATCTGTTCCCATGAAGAAACAAACTGTAAATATTTATCAAATTTAATTTTTGTGAGAACTGTTTCTTTAAACACATTTATTGTTAATGGTTCACTGTGGTAACCACAAAGAGAAGAACCAGAAACACCATTATGATCCTGCAGGAACCAGATCTGAGCACTTCACCACCCTCCTAACTTCCCTCTTTAGTCATAGAGTGCTAGGCAGTATGTGAGTGCGGTATATATCCACTTCCTCATGAAGGAGGCTGTTTGAGCGTTCAGGGCTTTGATAATGCTTTAGGGTGTTTCATTTCCATTTTTATTAATTCAGGCAGAGATCAAAGCCACGGCACTGTTTTATGCTACATGTGTTAAATTTTCAAATGTACATTTATGGCTGGTTTCTCCTTGCCCTGGTGCACATTTATACTCACTGACCTCAATCTTTATAAAGACTTTCATGAATGCGTATTTAAAAATAAGAATATATATAAAAGAATATGAATTAAAGTTTTGAGATGAATATGATGTGTGATAATATATAATATTTGTTTAGAGATCAGTGACCAATAAGGATGTCAAAGATGATGAAAATGACATTTTGTTCTCTATTTTATTCTTGTTGGTTTTAAATTGTTGAGTAAAAAGTAATAAAACGATTTTTAAAAAGTGGTGATTTATTTACTTCCATGTATATTTTAACCTAAAATGTTGAAAAAAGTACATAAAAAAAAAACAAATATATAATTAATTTAATTTGTTAGTTTTTTTATGATTAAAGTGGTAATCATGAGTATTTTGCTCAAAAAAAAAGAAGAAAAAAAAGAAGAAATTATACACTTTCAAATAAGAAAAGTATTCCCACCTCAAAAAGAATGATGAAGGAATGATTAGACTGAGAGAGGTTTTAAACTTCACAGCTCAAATAAAGAACATGTTTTTAGTGACTGTTTAATGTAAGCATGCTAACAACAATAGAAGCTTTATATTTCTGCTTTTAAACCTTTGTTTTCAGAGAAAGAGAAGCAGGTGAAGTGTGGATCTGATGGAGAGGCGGCCAGCAGCTCTCAGTCTGAGAGTTCAGCCAGTCTGGGCAGCACAAAAGGAGGAGGTGAACACACGTTTTTATGCTTTGTCGGGACTTTCTGTAGACATAATGATTTTTATACTGTGCAATATGTTTGATCCTAAACCTAACCATCACAGAAGACTTTCTGCACTTTTACATTTTCAGGGAAAAAAAATGATGATTTATTAGCTGCTTTCCTCATGGAGGCCTAAAATGTTTCAAAAAATTTCAGCTATTACAATCCTTGTGTGGACATTTGGTTTCTTCAAAGTAGGTTTTTCCTGAACCACACACACACACACACACACACACACACACACACACACACAACATCCCACTCCACACAATTGTATATTAAATATCAAACATGTTCTTATTGGATGTGGTTGTGTTCTGTCACACAGTATTTTTGGTTTCAGTGTGGATAGACAAATTAGTTGCTGGAGACATGATAATACAAGGGTATTCTTGATAGGTTTGGGACAGTAAAATGTATTATTTTTTTGATAGAAAGCAATACTTTTATTCAGCAAGGATGCATTAAATTGATCAAAGTGACAGTGAAGACATTTATAATGTTACAAAAGATTTCGATTTTAAACAAATACTGTTCTTTTGAACATTGTTAATCAAAGAATCCTAAAAAAAGTATTATGGCTTTCACAAAAATATGAAGCAGCACAGCTGTTTTCAACATTGATAACAATCATGCATGTTTCTTGAGCAGCAGATCAGAATATTAGAATGATTTCTGACCATCATATAAAACTGAAGACTGGAGTAATGATGCTGAAAATTCAGCTTTGCATCGCAGACATAAATTAAATTTTAAAATGCATTCAAATAGAAGACAGTTATTTTAAATCTTAATAATATATTACAATTTTTACTGCATTTTTGATTAATAAATGCAGCCTTGGTGCACATAAGAGAGAGAAAAAAAGTCTTGCTGACCCGAACTTTTGACTTATAAGTGTATTGATGAGATACGAAAAACACAAAAAATGATGTCAGTTTTAAGATTCTTTGTTGCTTCCAGGCACTATTTAAGTTTGCATGGTTTTTTTGGTCACAGCATGCCTAATCTTCTTTGATCCATCCAGCAATGGCAATGATAATACCGTGGTATGCTTCAAAGTACCTTACAAGTACCACTTAAAGACCCAGGTATTATCATCTGATACCGTCACTGGACCATGCTACTTTTTTGTAAGTGTGCCACAGGACCCTGAATGGATCTCAAGTTACAGAAATAAACCTGTACGGCAGAGTTTAGTGAACGAATTAACCCTTGAGGACCAGTGATCCGTGTGTCAGACGTGTGTGTGCATGAATAAAGCTCTGTGTGTTCCTAAATCCCATCAGATATCAGAAACATGAGTCTTTTTAGCGGCTGATCTCAGCTCGTGAAATATGAGTCCAGGACAGAGATGGACAGGTTTAACGGCCCAGGATCAGAGAAAGATGTGATGGTGCTTTTGTTTGACTGGAGTCTGTGAGCGTGTCGCGGCTTGATTCATTCCCTACATGCACGGATCTGTATGATCACTGCAAGTGTGGAGATATGAAAATATTCTGTTTAAAGGTTGATTTATGAACTATAACCATTGTGTCTGTGATCGCCTCATGTTGATCCAGGAGGCCTGAACCTGAAATAAGTGTAATGTAAATTTATAAATAAATCTGCCATGTTATATAGTTCATTAGCCTAACTGCTGGTTATGGTTTCCAAGAAACAGAGTAATTTGTCAACCGCTTAAAACGTGGCTCATCCAATCAGAATTGGGAATCAGAACAGAACTAGCTGTTTCATGGATTTTCAAATAAAATCACACCTTTTTTCCACTTAACATCAAAAGACGGAAAATGTAATTTGGATAAAGAATATGACGCCTGCTTTTGATCATAGTTGGTGGATGGATTTATAAATTTTCTCACACACACACACAAATGCTTTAGACATGTACTAAAATATCTAAAGTCAAAGTACTCCACCAGTTTATTTGAATAATTACTTAATACTAATCAGAGTTAATTGAAATTATTTTAATGCTGTTTATGTCAGCAATTCTGAGAAAACCACTCACTAGTCTTATTTTTATTTTAATTGTTAAAATGACAGCAATGTTTATTTAACTCAGTCTACATGCAATGTTTTACATTTTTATTTTAAAATTATTTTACATTAAAATGTAACTTTTAAATAAGAGTTTAAAAGCACATTAGTTACTGCTGAGAACCCTATGGACTCCAAATGAAGATGCTTCTTTTAACTTACTGTAATCTCTGCGGTGTCTTTTGCAGGAACTTGAGGATGGTCTAGATGAGGCTTTCTCAAGGTTAGTAAAATTATATTTGGAGTTATATCTGGTGCTTTTGCACTATAACACCCTGCGCAGTGAACTTTAACAGGTCATACTATAACTTCAGCGCAGATGTGGAGTATAGGGCACGACTATTCCTGACGCTCTATTATGTGACCACAGCGGTATTTGTGATGGACATATTTGGTTCTGAGAATAAACTCTTTGGTTGGTTTTACATAATTCGGACTATTTTTGCACCCCACTCACAGTTTCTGTTTCATAGAAAAAAAAAAGACATCTGGAGTAGACCGAGAAATCTGTGTAACAATTTGTCAAACTTTCCTAACAGGCTTTCACTGGTTGATGTCTGAATGCGGTCAAAGTGCTGCTCCTGAAAACTAAAATGCCACATTTAAAGGCTTGAGTTTCAGAAATTGTGGGCGAGAAATTAACAACAGCACTTTGCTGAGGTTATTTGCAAGATGCTGTATCAATCTTTCTTTCTGGACCCTTGACCTTGATGTAAGATAATGCAGAATGAGATACCATATTGCACCCGCTGCCTAATTCAGGGAGGCCTTTCTCAACCTTTCAAGATTGCATCAAATTTGAGAATTAAGAATGATAAACAGTCTACGACTGTAATGCAATCCAATTTGTGATTTATTTTTTTTAATTTACCAATGTTTATTTATAGACATCTAACCTTGCCAGGGATAATGCAGAATGAGATACTATTTTGCACCTTCGGCCCAATTTGGGGAGGCCTTCCTCAGCCGTATTGAAAGCTTCATCAAATTTGACAATTAACAATGAAAGACAGTCTAAGACTGTAAAGAAATCTGAATTTTGAACATTTTTTACTGTATCAGTCTTTTTTTTATGGACCCTTAAACTTTACATATGGCACAATACAGAATGAGCCATCATACTGCACCCTCTGCCTAATTTGTAACAGTGTTTCTCTGCCGATTTCAAGACTGCATTAGATCTGACAATGTGGTGTGATAAATAACCCAAGGCTCTATCAAATTCCAAAGTTAGAACATTTTTACTGTATCAATCTTTATTTATGAACCCTTGAACTTGACATCGGGATAATGCAGAATGAGATATTTTATTGCACCCTCTACCCAATTCGGGCAGGCATTTCTCAGCCATCTTCAATGTTGCTTGAAATTTGACAGTTAACAGTGATAAACAGTCTCAGACTGTTAAGAAATCCAAATTTGTAAATTTTTTTAATGTATCAATCTTTTTTTATGAACCCTTGAAAGTTTCATATGAGACAGTACAAAATGAGCCGTCATATTGCACCCTCTGCCAAATTTGTAGCGGTGTTTCTCTGCTACTTTCAAGGCTGCATTAGATCTTACAATGAGACTTGATAAATGGTCTAATGCGCTAACAATATCCAAAGTTAAAACATTTTTTTTTACTTTACCAATCTTTTTTATGGACCATTGAATTTTACATATGGCTCTATATAGAATGAGACGTCATATTGCACCTTCTGCCCAGTTCAGGGTGGGCTTTCTCAGCCATGTTTAAGGGTGCATTAAATATGATAATTTCAAATGATATACAGTCTAGGCCTCTAACAACACCCAAAGTTTAAACAATTTTCAATATACCAATAATATTTTATGGACCTTTGAAATTGACATATGCTTTGATAACACCATAGAATACAAGTCGTTTGTCTCTACACATTAAGACAATATATTTTAACATTTGAAAATTACACACTTTAGCATTAATTTAAAAATATTAAAGAAAATTGGACCCCTCATAATATGAGCTCTTTAAGATAATATTTTTATTGGGATAATACAGTATGCACGTTCCTGGTTGCCTATACACCCAAAAATCAAACAATTGTGATGCCAAATGATTAGGTCATGTTTTAAATGACTATTATTTGCATACTATGACATCGTAATGGCACTAATTAACAGCCGATTTATTCTGCAAACCAAACAACAGCTGTTTAACGATTTGTAATGATGGTCATTATTCATCCAGACACACGGAGTGCCGTTCCCGAGAGATTAGCAGACATGAGATGAGCTGTTTTACAGCAGCGGGGGTTCAGTCCATCTCCGCTTCACGCGGATTATTTGTCGTGTGCAGTAATTAAAAGCGTTGGCTTTTAATCAAACGCAGTACTTCGTTAATCTCCATTTAACATGCTTTCACCTTGTAAGTGTGAGGAGAGACGCTCTAGATCTCTGACATGCAAGAACTTTTCCAATCAAGGATGAATTGGGATTGAGTAAATCTCTGATTAAAGACCATTGAAGAGCTTTCCATCACAAACTGAAGCTGTTTAGCATTTGAGATGGTTTATCCTCAAAAACACAGTGGGTTGAGAGATATTATGGTCATAATTGACCATTTCTGTACATTATTGTGAGACGGATGCACAAATAAAATGAAATGGCTGGTTGCACCGAACTTCAAGTTTATCCAGTAGAAGATCTAAATGTCAGATTGACCTCTTGACTCAATATAAAAAAAAGATCCTTTAAATTGTACATTATTTTCAGAGTATATATAGTTATTTAGTTACTATATGTATTCAAAAAAGAAAACATACTGTATCCTGCTGCTCTTACTGTTTTGTTTTTTTTT
Organism: Sinocyclocheilus anshuiensis; assembly: GCF_001515605.1. NCBI lineage: Eukaryota > Metazoa > Chordata > Actinopteri > Cypriniformes > Cyprinidae > Sinocyclocheilus > Sinocyclocheilus anshuiensis. The sequence continues at coordinate 1,589,747 of NW_015557379.1, read as the reverse complement.
GCATTGCAAGTAAGTGTCATTTACTGTGTGTTCATAAGCACAAGTGGTTAAGTTATATGCAGTATTATTTTTGTACTATTTATAGTATTTATTAATATTTTGAATTCACTTTAATTCTTATATTTTCAGTTATTTTTATTTTAGTTTGTTTTGTAATTTTGCACTTTTGTCAGTTTTTTAAAAATAATTTCTGTTTGGCTTTCTTTTTTTGTTTTTTATTTTATATTTATTTATTGTATTTTTTTTAGTAATTTTAATACTTGGCAACACTGCAAAAATTAATTGTAAGTCTTTCTACTTAAAATTTCACATTCAATTTGATGTGTTAGTTGCCATTTCTTTGTAGTTACTTGTCAAATTTACTAGCAATTTCTAAGTGAAATTTTCCTATGTAAATCTTACACCATTTTTTTAAATGAACTAAAATGTATTTAATTAGTTGCCAAGCCAACATTTCTCGTCTTCATTTAAGTTTAGGTTTTTCATCTAATATTTATTTATTTTATTTTTTTATTTAATAGTTGCAGTTTTAGTTACCAATAACAACACTGGTTGTTTAAGTTTGTCAAAGTTTAATACTTGGGAATTTGTTCAGATCTTTAAAGTGTGTAGTATTCATGCTTACCTTAGCAAACAACACTAATAATTCTTAATGCCTTTAGTCTTACAAAGAAATGGATCTTACAGTGGTTTAGTCTTTACGGTCAAGAGGTCAACTTTAGTTAGCTGTAACTCTGACCTCATTTCCTCAACATTAGCCCAGCGGTAACCTTTGACTTCACTGGCTGCTCAATAAACCCCATCAGGACATTTTTAAAAAGCTGATAAAAATATCACAATGTGGAAGTTCTATTATTGCAACAGCTAATCAAGACATGCTGACTAAAGATGCAGCCGTTTGCTGCTTCTGTTTTCTCATGCTGATATTGTTTACTTCCTTCAGCCGCAGTCTGGATAGTTTTGAGTCCAACACAGGTAAAAATGTTGTTCACCTGAGCTGTAGTGACATGTGCCTGTGCTATAGTCCTCATCCGTCATAATTCACTCCGTCACAACACCATGATCATCTACGACTGTAGTCCAGTTCTCCATCTGTAGCAGCTCACGCATGTTCCTCCTCACGGCTCAAAACCCTGTCCACTTCTCACACCTGTTCCATTTTGAGGACTTCATGGCAGGGTTCTTTGCCAAGAGTTGTAGAAACATCACTTGGATTCATCTTCATATATTCCTAGTTTTTCTTGTGATCAGTTGTCGGTTTCCCGCCATTGCCTTGCCACAAAGTCTGTTACTATGAACCTTGTTCTGGGTAGACGCTGTATTTAAAGGGATAGTTCAACCAAAAATGTAAATTCTGTCATACTCACCCTCAAGTTGTTCCAAACCTGTATGAGTTTCTTTCTTCTGTTGAGCACAAAAGAAAATATTTTGAAGAATGTTGAAACCAAACACTTAACAGTAGCCATTGACTTCCATACTATAGAAAAAAATATTATGGAAGTCTATGGCTACCATCAACTTACTGTCACTATTTATCACCTTTTCAACACGACTTACACTATCTTTCAAAAGTTTGAGGTTTTGAAAAAAATTTTTTTTTTTACAGTAATTATTACTTTTGTTTAGAAAGGATGCATTAAATTGATCAGAAGTAACGGTAAAGACATTTATAATGTTACAAAAGATTTATATGCTGTTATTTTGAACTTTTTATTTGTGAAGGATGCTGCAAAAAATGGCTTACACAAAAATGTGAAGCTGCACAACTGTTTTCAATGTTGATGATAAATGTTTCTTGAGCAGCAAATCAGCATATTAGAATGATTTCTGAAGAATCATGTGACACTGGAGTAATGATGCTGAAAATTCAGCTTTACATCACAGGAATAAATTACATTTTTAACTAGAAAACAGCCTAAATTGTAATAATATTTCAAAATATTACTGTTTTTACTGTACTTTTGATCAAATAAATGCAGCTCTTTTTTTCAGAAACATATGGCGTCTACCGTGACTAAAGTGCATTGAGGCTGTGTGGCAGTGTTACCGTAGATCTTCCCAGATATGTTCCTGGTTTTTGTTATTTTCCACAGCACACTTTTCATTCCAGCTCCTCAGAGGTTTGATTTCACATCATGTTCAACCACAGAGCTGTGTCTCTATATTTAGGGTAAAGAGTACTACCCTAGAACACTACTCACTGGTTCATGCATATTTTGTGCAGCTTATAGTCTTCTGTGTTGGAATGGGAATCATGGGGAATGTAACAATTCCAGTTCCACTGTATGATTCAGTTAACGTTTCTCTTTGAGAGGAAGCTGCTGTTCTAAAAGAATAATTATGGTATAAATATTGAAGAACTAACAAAACTCTGTTCTGAATGTGTGAATCTTTAACCACAAGTTGTCAGCATTAGACTAATTTAAACTGATGACTCAAAACAGCAATGAGGTTTGATTCTTTTTGAAAGATTCATTAAAAAGAATCAGACTGATCACTCTGTATGTGCAATGCAGAAAGACATACTGTCTTCTTTGTTTTCTTTGTATTATTTCACAGTGTCCAGCCTTTATTTCTCATCATATTAAATTTATAATAATTAAATAACAAAAATAACCTCTTCGTGATTCCCAATCCTACATATGAAGCATTTATGCACACACCATTTGTATGTTATTTTGCTATTATTCATAATGCTATTATACTATTTCATAATGTTCTGAATTATTAATTGAGCTATTAATTTTATATTTTCTCATTTATATATATATATATATATTTTTTTAATTTTATTTAAGATTTTTTAAAATTCTTTTAAGTGTGTATATAAACATTAGATTGAATGTATAAATGCGTTTTTATATACAGGTGCATCTCAATAAATTAGAATGTCGTGGAAAAGTTCATGTATATATATATATATGTATATATATATATATATATATATATATATATATATGTGTATATATATATATGTATATATATATAATATATATATATGATGTTTATATTATCCTAGATGAGCGCTGTCCATTCATACAATCTTGTTCATTATAGTACAAATAAACAATTATTTTATCATTTCATTCAAATGTAACGAAGAGCTCCAGATCAGCGAGAAGTTTACCATGCATATTTAAAGTGTTGTTTCTGGTGTTTTGCATATGTACAGTATTCCCTGCTCTCTATATGATCTGAACCGCTACTGATGTTGTGAAGATGTTTGCTGAAGATGCTTCGGTTTAACTCATTCTCTCTGTGTGTGTTTCTCCCAAGACTCGCTGAGTCTCGCACTAACCCCCAGATGCTGGACATTGGGGTAAACCCTCAGGACTACAACCCTGAAGAGTGCTTGTCGCCTAGCAACTGGGACAAAGCCGATGCTGAGGCTACCGACGCCGAGGACGCGTTCGGATTCTGATCGGCGGTTCGCGGAGGAACGATCTGATCAGACGACACTGAAGGGAATCTCAGCGGCGCCCTCTGGCGGCTGTAGCTGATGCCTCGGCCGGCTTTGAGTTGACATGCGGTTCGGCAAACCCAACGAGATGACTTCAACAAAAGCACAGACCAAAGCAATACTTTTTTTTTCCTTTTTATTATCCCCCCCGAATTACGTTTAAGTATATTGACATTTAAAGTTTTTTGTTACTTCCCATAAGTTGCTTTTTTTTTGTATTTGTATGAATATAAAATGTACGTGTACAACAATAACTGTATAATATTTGCTCAGTTATTATTATTATTATTATTATTATTAATGGGTTTAATTGCTGAGGCTAGCTTTGCAATTCTATGCAGTCAAATTTCTGAATATATAGTCTCGGGGTAATGCTTACTAAATTACATGATGTTTGAAGTTTGTGTGGAGTTGGAGTGTGTTTTTTAAGCGCTGAAGTGGTGAAGGTGTTGTATATGTGAGTTGTCTGCCCTCCGATGTATGAAAACGAATGGATAAGCAGACATGAAGCATACAATAATGGACAAAAAAAGAGAAGGCAGGGTATTTAAATAAGACAATCTTATTTTTTTTTCTATTAAAATGTATTTTTGCACTTCTCTCTGTGTCTCTTTCTAAAGCTTATGGTTTCATTTCAGGATCTTTCTGCTTATGCCATGCTTATTGTTCATTCTTCAACAGGTTACCATACTCATCCAATAAAGCATGGATGTCACAGTATCAGATGGTATTAGGGACTTCATGGTATCATGGTACTACTATATGTAAGTGTTTAAAAAGCAAATATATTGTATTACCATGGATGTCCGTGGTATGTTTTTATGGAAATGCCAATCTATTTTGTAATGTTACATGTATTCCTTTGCCCAAAAATATATCTGAATTAATTTCAGGTTGACTTTAAGTGTAGTATAGATATACAGTGGTGTGAAAAAGTGTTGGCCCCCTTCCTGGTTTTTTTTATTTTTTGCATATTTGTCACACTATATATATATATATATATATATATATATATATATATATGATAATCATCATCATAAGCAAGCAATGAACTGATATTTACCACTGTGGTTTTATTACACGTCATGAGTAGAATTTATAACACCTCAGTGTTAGTTTTTGTTTACATTATTCATTTCATGTTCATAAATTAAAACTGTAATGAAAATGCTTTGTTTTTTTTACTGTTTTGAGTTGACATGACTCCCTCTAGTTGTGAAACTATTGCAGTGCCATAATGATTATGGTAATTTGCTCTGTGACGAAAATAAGGTTAGTACTGGAATTTGAGTCCAAATAATATTTTTTTATATTTTAATTTTCTTTGTGTGGTTTCATTTCAGTGGCTATACAAGTTATTATTCAGGTGTTAATGAATAGGCAGCACTGTCACGTAGATTTCACGAGTCATTTATTAATATTCATAATAATACGTGCCATGTAACAGTTACTTTTTAGGTAACGGGTTACTTTTTCAGTACTTTTCTTGTTTTTCCGGCGCTGGTCATAATAGACCTACGATAGTCGTTTGATATTACTGCGTTAGTGTATTTGCTGGGGAGGGTATAGTTTCACGTAACTCCTTTTATATATAATTTTAGTCGTAGTCGTCTCTGCACATGGGATAGCCCGCATTTTAACGTCAAAAAATGACAAAAAACACCTTTAATTCTCGTTAAGCGACCAATTTACGAACGTCTGCCTTCGAGCCAATCAGTTGGGAGAACTGACAGACCTTCGCATTACGTAATTAATATTCATGAGGCACGTTTTCACCAGCAGGATTCAAAAATACCGATATTACCTATATTTTTATATTATACGGTCAGTTATCTTCCCTTGGCCATTTTTTAAAACTATTTTAAATCATGTGAATAAAATTAAAGTTTTATTTTTTAAAAATCACATGTTCTGGTTTCCAGCCAATCAGAAGACGAAGTGTGGTTGAGAAGTTATAGATATCAGGTGTAATCCACACTATCAAATTCGAGGATGGATGTGAAAAACTGAAGTTTATGGAAGACTAAGTAGCACTTCGAAACGGAACCTCTTATTGTAATCGACAGGTAAATTTTCAAAGTTGTAATCCACATTTAACGTTAATTATTCCATTACCATAGTTGTCAATTTAGAAAATGGTGCATTTGACGGGGTTTACAAACTCATAGCACGCGCTTGTTGTCACACATCTCACCAAAACCCACTTTTATGTTGTTTAAAAACGACGATCGATTGTTTGCGAGTCACTCGTGCAAGTATTTACTTGAACCAATTAGTTCAGGCTAGCGTCAATAACATGAGCGTCGGTTTGACCTGATTCATTTCTTTGTTTCCATCAAAAGGAATGATTAAATATGCATCAAATTGGTTTTTGGGCGGTGAATTTTAATTAATGACCCCATTTGCAATCAAAATGGACATTTGTCTAATATACTGATAAACAATATTCTTTCTCAGGTTCATGCACTTTGGCCAAGACCTCAATGTGTCCTGCTTGGATAAAACTGACCAGACACTCCTTTTTCCTCTTCCAGTCCTGCTTGACTCCAGTTTGAATAACAATGTCCGATGATTCATCTTTTCATTTAAAACCACTATCAGTATACTCACACATGGTGAGCTCTAAGCAGCAGTACAATGCCAACAGACCAGTTTACAACATTCAAGTACACATTTCCAATAAAGAAGCCAGAGCACGTAAAAGATGGCTGGAAGATTCATGTTTCGATGAGACCTATGAGACCCCCCTTAAAAGACAATGCATCACAAGAACATCTTCCCCGGATGAGGGATACTATTCTGTGGACTTTCTAAGCAGAGTCCAGGGATCGACACCTATACAGCCATTAATAATATCAAAAGACCTCACACCGCCTCGGTCAAAGGTCAATCAGCCTGTGACCCCTGTCGTGTCCACCCCTCTGTCCAATTACAAACCGAACCAGATCGATCGAGACCGGGAGAGCCTTCCCTCCCCGATACTGGTTCTAAAATGGGACAGAGAGGTTCCTGCGGCTGAAATATCATTGCGCACGTCTCTAAACTTTGATTTTTGCAGTTCTGTTCCGTTAGTTGGCTCTCAGGGACCTGTGAAAGGTGAAGTCAAGGAGGTCTCACATGATCTCATCCCAATCCATGAATCAAAATCCCACATCGCGCCCCCAGAAACTGTTGTCCCAGTGAAAGAGGAAAAAGGAGTGTCTGTCAGTCAACAGGCAGAGCCTGAGGTGACTCTGGGAAATGAAGAAACCACCGCAGGGAGCTTTGAGAGCACACTGCCGCTTCAGGTCCAGGTTTGAGCTCCATCCTTTATGTACTAGTGACATTTTTACTAGTTTCTGTCATTATTTACTCTTCCTGATGTTGTTTTATACATGTTCAGTGGTGTTTTGTCCATGATGGAATTCAAAAGGAGGACACTTGGAAGCTTTTTCAATGATCATTCATATTGGCAACATCTTTCAAGGTCTAATATGGTGAAAAGAAATTAAATAAAAATATTCTATATTCTTATAAAGCCATATGATTTCCTCATGTGGGAAACAGACCAATTTTAAACCGCTAGAGAGAGAGTGCTGCAGGTGCTGTATTTTTGTAGGCCAAAACCTGGAAACAAGTTAACATTTTAGTTTGTTTAGCCTACCTTTAGTTTTTTACTTCTGGTGAATGTATTTAGTTCATAAAGATGTGCTCATAAAGGTTTTACTGCTCAGTTAAAGGTCCCATATTGTCAAAACTGAAATTTCCTGGCGTTTTTCATGATAACTGAGGTCTAGGTGCTATGTAACTACCATATAGGTTTCAAAACAGTCAGTCCACAGTAAAATGCACACTTATACCGCAAATATATATTCTTAAGGACATCAAAACCTAAAATAAAACTCCAGAAAAGTGTAAAATATGTGACTTTTAATTGTAAAAACCAACAGAAAAAGAGTTGTTCTTAGATATTAACGTGTTTGACAAATGACAGATTGTTTTTATCAAATGAAATTATATTTGTTATACTGCTTTGGTACTTATACCGCAAATATATATTCTTAAGGACATCAAAACCTAAAATAAAACTCCAGAAAAGTGTAAAATATGTGACTTTTAATTGTAAAAACCAACAGAAAAAGAGTTGTTCTTAGATATTAACGTGTTTGACAAATGACAGATTGTTTTTATCAAGTGAAATGATATGTTATACTGCAAATTACCTTTTTATGACTGGATTCCATGATTCTCTCCATGTTTTCTGCATCTGGCCCTAATGTTACACATTCAGCTTGTGCATTTGGTCGCTCATCAGACGTGTGCTCCCACTTTTCTGTGTCATTGTTAAACTGTCACTTTACCCACTGAGCAGGTGAAGTCCAAGGTGGTTGTTCCAGACAAGACCACCAGCAAACCTGTGGTGTTTTGTGAAGAGGAGTGGGAGAGACGGAAGAAGACATATGTCGAGTCCGTAAAAAGACATATGAAAGAGAAAGGAGCAGCAAACGGTACTACATTTTACAAAACACTGATTTCGGTTTCGTTCAAGGTGTGTCATTTGTGTGCACCAAACCTGTAAAAAGAAGATTCCCCCTGTCTGCCACTGGTTGGTGAAAAATAACTGTAGTTATTGGTTGATTCCATGTTGCCGAACTGGCCATGATGTCCAAGCAGATCAAGTTATGGTAGTCATAGGCCCGGTTTCATAGACAGGGCTTAGACTAAGCCAGGATTAGGCCATAGTTTAATTCGGACATTTAAGTAATTTTTTTATAAACATGCCTTAGAAAAAAGCATTACTGGTGAGCATCTTAAGACAAAACAAAGGCACTGACATGTTTTAAGATCAGTCAGTGCAAGTTTCTTTCAGTTGAAACGGCTCCGATTTACATTTTAGTCTAGGACTAGGCTTAAGCCTTGTCTGTGAAACTGGGGGATAGTGTTCATGCTTCATGCCAACCCCTCAGAGGACCTCAGATGATGCCAACCCTGAAACAACATACAGAACTACCACATTTTGCTATAAGTTTGATTGCATCATATAATAATTGCTGTTAATAGTGTTCATTGTCTGTTTTATTACGTCTTAAATTGATTTTTCCGTACATTTCTGCCATATGTACATTAACTGACAGTCACCACTTATAAGCTACCACTAAATATTGTAGAAACTTAATTTGCTGTAAAGTTGCTTTGCAATGATTTGTATCGTGAAAAGCGCTATACAAATAAACTTGACTTGACTTGACTCAGTAAATCTACCAGTGATCACTTACAGTTTACTCTACATTTTAAAGGAATAGTTCACCTAAAAATGTGAATTTGCTGAACATTGACTCATCCTCAGGTCATCTAAGATGTAGATGAATTTGTTTCTTCAAGGGAACAGATTTGGAGAAATGTAGCATTGCATCACTTGCTCAAACGTCCTGATTTTAACTTGCGTTAAAACGTCCTGATGGATTTGTTTCTTATAAACACACACTGCTTTTTGCGTCACAAGATGTTAATTGATGGAGTGGTGTGGATTATTGTGATGTTTTTATCAGCTGTTTGGACTCTCATTCTGATGGCACCCATTCACTGCAGAGCATCCATTGGTGAGCAAGTAATGGAATGCTACATTTCTCCAAATTTGTTCCCATGAAGAAACAAACTAAACTCATCTACATCTTGGATGGCCTAAATTAAAATTTTGGGGTTAACGATTCCATTAAACTAAGATATGAGAAAGTGTTTTGACAAACATTATAGCAGCAGTTAGGAAATTTAGCCTCTACAGAAACATGTGCGATATGTAGGACAATGTTGATTGACGTTGTGATGGCTGTGTTGGCAGGTGTCATCACTGAGCTCCATACATTGATGAACACTGTGGCCAGTCATCAAACTGGAAGGACCGGGCCACACTGGCAGCACCCCTCAGACCTCACACGGAGGTAAATGTCAAGAAACTCATCAAGAACATGTTTTACCCCAAATTTAAAGAAAAAATGCTTAGAAAATGAAGACTGTTTTTAGACTCATTAAGAATCTTTTGCACTGTGACATTGTTTGTTTGACAATTTCTCTCCCAGTTATCATTATCATAATGTGTCTGGATGTTTTATGAGGGGGGTAAATAATATAAGCAGGTGATGACCCAATATAGATTTAAAGTCACATGAAAATGTATAAACTTGACTGTAATGTGACTTAGTTTGAATAGTATTTTAACATATAAAATCTTAATACAGTAGTATTGTTTAGCTTCTTCATTTAGTTTTATGTTGGTCATCATTTCTTATCATAAAGTCTGGCTCACTTACCATCATACCTGCAAACTGATTGCCATTCATTGAACCATTTATGTAATACGTGAAAGCTTTGAAGGATCATGTGGCACTGAAAACTATAGTAATGATGCTGAAAATTCAGCTTTGCACTACAGGAATAAATTATATTACTGTTTTATTGTATTTTGGTCAAATAAATGAGGCTTTGGTAAAATAAGAGACTTCTTTTAAAAACATTTTTAAAAATCCTTATGATTCCAAACTTTTGACCAGTACTGTATGTGTAAAAGTGACCTGATTTTTATGTCTATTAATGGAGTCCCTCCACTAGAGGGAGCCTTCGGACTCCGCTAAAGATGTGTAACACTGTAAGATCCCATCAAGGAGACCAGATGCTCATAACTAAATAGCCTACCTGTTGTACACAATCTACTGCATGCTTCTGTCGTCTAATTGATAGTTTAACCTTTTTAGCACGTTCGTTTTAGTGTAATTTGTGTAAAAATGTCCCCCTTTAGGTTGTAACCACATGTCTTTTTGCTGTGAAATCTTTGTTTTTATAAACGTAATAATAAAATTTATATTCCTAAGTAAAACGCAGCCTAATTTTCATTTTTGGGTGAACTAATCCTTTAATGTTTCAAGATGAACACTTACTGGACTGACCGAACTTAGGTTTACTTGATTATCCATATATACTTTTTTAAAAATTATTATTATTATTTTATTTTTTTTTAGAAAAAAACGTGTTTATATGCGAGTATCAAATATGATCATTAGGCTTTTGAAGAATGTTTATTTATTCATCTCTCAATCGTCATTGTATTGCATTGCATTATATGTTTTTGAAACTACAGAGCTTTGGTCATAACACTAAGCATTTAAATATCATCTTACTCAGATATATTATTTGGAGATATAAAGTGCATTTTGCGATTTACATGTACTTTTTGGAAGTAGTCTTGTTATAGTGTTATAAAAAATATCAATGATTTACATTACAAGCTATCAAAATGTCATCTTACTTTTTGGCCAAATAAATAACATCTGAACCAAATAGCATCTTTTTGCTCAGCTTGTCAGTCACTATATCCTACTATATGAGCCATGATGTATCATATTACAGAAATGTGTGTAAACTTTGTGAAAGCAGCAGTTCTGTTCATGAATGTTTATTAGCTCTCAGAGGAGTGAGCAGTTTTACGGTCTTCCTTCAGTCGTTGATTTTTTTTTTTCCCTCTTTTTGTGTTTGTAGGAATTATCTTCAGTCCCATCCCAGATGTCAGTTAGTCTCCCTTGACGAGTGGCAAAAAAGATACCATCTTTCCTATCGACGCTTTGCTAAAGTGCCAGATATTTTCCACAGGAGCCCAGTGCTCTGATTTATTTATTTATTTTTACTTTCATTGTTCTGTATATTTGTTGTCGTTTCATATCTTTTCTCTCTGTCATCGGTATAAAGGTGAGGATCATTGATTCGTGCTGCTGGTTAGTTGCTCGCTGAGAAGTCTAATCTGGTTTGTGTGTGTGTGTGTGTGTGTGTGTGTGTGTGTGTGTGTGTGTGTGTGTGTGTGTGTGTTTTTTTTTTGTGACTTCACAGTGTGCGGTGTGTGTTTGTACTGCATGTTTCATCCTGGTGGTGTTGGGCGTCATGTAAAAAGATCTATATATAAATAGACGATGTACAGTATATTCGCCTTTTGGTGCTTGTAGAATTCAAAGATGTAAATAGATGTGTGGTTTGATATTTATTTGTGTGCAATTTTTCATGATTAATATTCTCAGTAGAGTTTAGTCCTTTACCCCAACCAGCGCTTATTCACCTTTACAGCTGCTATATAGTTTGTTTCAATCGCCAGACAAATTTGTCCAATTTGCTGTACATGTTAGTCATTTTCTTTTTTTGTTGTACATTGTTACATGATACAGTTTGCTTTGTTGAGGACAAACGTTGCAGTGTTTCTTTAGCTATTTTGTAAACTAATTACAGTTACATTTTTTAGCATTAAATGCATATAAAGGGACATAGGTGAAAGATTTTATATTTTGTGAGCAGAAAAATATTCTGCTGAACATCATTGTTACTCTCAGGAAGAGCATGTATGTTGTGTCCTTTTGATTGGTTTTGTTCATTTGTTACATTTGCTTACTTAAAGCAGTTTTATAAACTTTATACATTTAAATTAAACAATTTACTGTATTTGTCTGTCTCTGATCATGTTGTTTATTTTTTCCATAGCAGCTGGTTATTTTATAAGACGGTAAGTATTGGGAAATGGGAAATTTTCATTTCAGTTGCAATATCAGTTTAATATGCCATGGATTATCAGAATTAAAACACAAAGAACATAATTTTAAGGGAAATTATTTAGGCTAAAGAAATCCAAAAGTTTTGTACACAAATGTGTATGTTTAAAAATGTGTTGTGTTTTTATATATATATATATACATGTATGTGCAAAAAGTCTGTTGTTCTGTTATAAAGATTCCAATGATTTACATTACAATCAGAATTTCATCTTATGTTTTGGCCAAATAACATCTGAACCAAATTGCATATTTTTGCAGAGCCTGGGCCTCTTTCTTTGCCACACAAAAGCACATCGATATAATGAACTTTCATGACGAGTCAAAAATAAAGGGTGACATTTTTAAAATGTCTCCCATCTCTGCAGAAATGTCTAATTTTGGCATCTGGAACATCCTGACTCGAAAAAGATTCTTTGGAAAAGAGAAGAACGTTTGAAAACTGCAAAACCTAACAGCGAAAATCGCTACATGGAATGAGTTAATTAAACTTAAAATTTGGAAAAAAAAGTAATTAAATGAATGTGAGAAACTGCAACGCGCAACATGGCAGAATATGTGCTGTCTTCTATATGACAGAGCCAGAAGATTTCCCCCCATCCCACTGCATCTCATGTTTTTAAATGAAAAATGTACTCTGTGTGATTGGCTTTCCGCCCTTTGTATTAAACTATGCATACATGATGCTGTTTTGTTTATAGTTGTTTAAGCAACTTAATTAATTACAGTTGGTTTATAAACATTATTTTAAACATTATGCACTTTTTTCACAGATAGTCATGTTATCTTATGCTTTGAATAAACGTGCATTAGTAATATTTTGCTCGATGCGCCCTCTTGTGGCCTCAGAAGAGAAGCCAAAAGCTTTTCTTCACCCTAACAGAAATTATGCATTTTAAATTCGAATATAATTCGAATTTTGATAATCAAGTACAAAATTCGAATTTAGTTTTTCAGCCATTTTGACAGCCCTAATACTGTTAAGGTACAGTGATAATTGGATTTTAACAGTGATGTTAGATCAGTGTTTCTCAACCCTGGTCCTGGGTGCCCCCCAACACTGCTGTATGTCTCCCTTGTCTGACACACCCATTTCAGGTCCTGGAGTTTCTTCTAATGAGTTGAATCAGGTGAGTTTGATTAGGGAGACACAAAATGTGCAGTGTTGGGGGGCGCCCAGGACCAGGGTTGAGAAACTGTGTTAGAAGGTTCCCTGAGTCCAGAGACTTATGACTGCACATGCGCATTGACTGAGGAGTGCTTTTTGAGCATAAGGAATAATAATATGTATGGGGCAGCTTATTTCAGATTTTCTTAATTAGAAATATGTGATTTAATTGCGAGTTCATCAAGCAGTTTTTGAGATTTCAGGATTCCCTTTTAGATAGGACTTGGCCTTGGATGCCCTAAATAACGGGCCGCAAAGTGAACAGAAAGGGACTTTGGTGTTTCCTAAAGGTCCTTGCAACACTGAGTCTGAAAATTTCGTATGCGTTTTTTTCATTTTTATTTTCGTATTCGTCATCCTTTCCTATCAAAATGCTTGCTACGGATGCAAAAATGCAGAAAATCGAACCTGATCCTAATTTTTTTTTATGACAGACGAAAGTTTCGGAGGCAGTGTGTAAACGTGATTGACACAACGTGAGGTCGTATTTATTTTTTAACGTGCGAAAATTTCAGACAAAAATGTCGGACTCCGTGTGCAATGACCTTAAAAGTGGAGAAAAAAATCAGTCGCATTTCCAGTCAGTGAAGTGAAGTCCGCCCATCTCCCACAGCTCACTCGGTCACAGCGAGACGATTCGCGGCCACGGAAAAATAACATTTCAGTTGGCCATAATGCTAGCAAGCAAAGAAGTGAGGAGCCAACGAGCCATTACATCAAAGGTATCAATACGATGTGTTATACACATTAATTTGTCAGTGGGAAATTTAAGAAATACTTTTTGTGCTTTCTCACAGTCGGTTATAGTCAAACGATTCCCGCTGACAGACCATCTTCCACATCTCGGTCACTCCCGCCACAGAAACTGAAGCAACAGGTAAAGCAAACACACGCATTGCAATAAGTTTCAAATTTTGGTAAACGTTATTTAGCCGCTTCATCAGTTTCATCTAGCATGTGATGCTAATTGAAAATTAATTAGTATAAAGCTACTAAATCCGCTGAAGCCCCGATGAACAAGTGTCTCGAGGAGAGTTTATGATGGCTGTTTTGTTAACTTTAGTTACCATTTTAGATTTGTTTGCTCCTCATGTTGTCTTATTTGAAATTCATATATATTTTGTATTAAAAAATTATATATAATATGTACAATTCTCACTATAGGTTGAATTCTCACTATAGCTTGAGCTCAAAAGTTGTCAAACCTGAAAAAGTTAGAATGTGTAACATTAGGATGCTTTTAGTCGTACCCTGGAGTTGGCTATGAAACAAAGTAAGTAAAACACAAAATAATGTTCTTTTTAGCAACATCATATAACCCCTTTAAGGTAAATTAGCACGATAATATCGTGTATCGGTGATCTTGCAGGCTGACGATAGAACGATATGGCTATGGAGCATATCTCCCAACACTAATCTTAGCTTTGTTGTATTGAGCAAAAAAAGTCTCATTTTGGTGCCTGAAACCTCCAGAGAATTTGATTCAGAACTTCTTAGTGACCATAATTTGAAACGTGTTTGTTTGCTTGTTTTTTTTTTTTTTTTGGTTTGTTTGATTCCCCCACTGCCAGTTTACCCAAGAGTATTTTGACACCCCAGGTTGCCAGTTGGCTGGAAACAGTGTACTGCAGCCGTGGAGGCTAGCAAACAATCTGGGCAGGGGTGTAGTTTGTGGGGGGGATAGGGGGGATATAACGCCCCCCCCCCAATAACCAAAACTAGCAAGTACAACATATGTGACCTATGTGATCTACTTGAATTATTTAGAGAAACAGCCACTTTAAAATGCTATGGAGAAAGTCGAACAATATCTAAAAAAGGCAAATAAAAAAAGACGTTTAAAACAGTCTTGAACCAGCACATATATTAAAATATTTTTAAACTAGACTTTATCAACGTTTTATTGTAGGCTTATTTATTGTGTAAAATTTAGTCTAACTTGTTGTAGAATTTATATTCGATAATCTGTTAAGAGAATAGATTTTTCCCTATAGTTTTATATTACAACTGTGGCATGTTGTAGCTATTGGTTCTAAATGTGCAGGCAGTTATTTCTTCATAAGTGCTATATTGATTAATTTTAAAAAGTCATTATTGGTTTGGTAATGATTAATAGGCTAGTCTTATTATAACAAATGCTACAGTTAAGAACTATGGTACATGGACTTCAGATATTCCAAAAGATGGCATAGATTAAATCATTAAGAGCCTGATGAACTGTTAAGGAGTAAGAAATAAACAATATCAATATAAGAAAATGTTCAATTAGATTGACTTCCCATGGCATGTTGAATTAGAACAATATTGTCAAACTATAGCCTATAAGTGACTAAATAATATAATATAATATATATATATATATATATATATATATATCGTATGTAATTTACTAGAATTTATCACATTTTGTTGTAGGCTTATTTATTGTGTAAAATTTAGTCTAACTTGTTGTAGAATTTATATTCGATAATCTGTTAAGAGAATAGATTTTTCCCTATAGTTTTATATTACAACTGTGGCATGTTGTAGCTATTGGTTCTAAATGTGCAGGCAGTTATTTCTTCATAAGTGCTATATTGATTAATTTTAAAAAGTCATTATTGGTCTGGTAATGATTAATAGGCTAGTCTTATTATAACAAATGCTACAGTTAAGAACTATGGT
>NW_015557379.1:1571435-1573795 GCF_001515605.1 Sinocyclocheilus anshuiensis | reverse complement strand
TATATCCTATGTAAACAAGTAATTGTCAACAGTGATGTTACTTTATTGCACCAACTTTGATGGTAGCACAAAACAACATTTCACAAAAAGAAATATATTAGCAAACAGACAAATAAACCTTATATATCAACTCATCAAATTACAATTGTAATATTTGTTGCCTTTCATTGTCAGTTGCGTTCATTCCTGTTGCCTGTTTTCAATTTTTCAACACGCGTGAGCGTCAGAGGCGGCGGCGGCAGGAGAAACAACTCTCTCCAATATTGTAAACGTCGACTACAGTACCCATTTCAGTACCTTCTCTATTTTACTAGACAGTGTGATAGCTGACAGCCTCACAATACGACAGGACTTTAAAATGTGTATGTGATAAAAATTTAGTAATGAGCCATAATAAAGCATTAAGTTGAAAAGGGAAATTTGTCCCACTGGGAACTGCACCACTCATGTTGTGAAAGAATCTTGGCTTTGTTGTATTGAGAAATGATTGTGGCGTTTGGACCTCCCTGACTCTAGATTTGTTATCTCTTTGGAAAAGGGAGCAGACATTTTAACAGCTATAAGCTATCACAAGCCTAATTTTCATGTCTGGAAATTCCTGAGAAAGTGTGTGTGGCCAGACAAAAGAGGTGAAGTTGAGTGTTTTGTTTACATGTGGGCACTTCTAATCACTTTCAAATGAAGCTTCACGTTTGTCAGATGATTGTGATAAACATTTGTGATTTGCAGCTTTTTTTAAAATCAGTCCTTGAGTTTTTAATCATGTTACTGCATAATTTCATATGTTTGTCTATTATTACATCTGCTGTAATTTATTTCCAATCAGAATGGCCCTAAACAACACACACACACAAATAAATAAATAAATACAATGAACAGTGGTCTGTTTACACGTTAGTCCTGTCGATGTGGGTAGTTCTTGGTCAGATTAATCTGCTATGTAAATCCAGCCTTTATGCAAAGGATGTTAAAGTTTCAAAATTTTCAAATTTTCATTTTTGGGTGAACTATTCATTTAATTCTTATGTGAAATACAACATGTTAAGGAATATAATGCCTATTGAGATTTCTCGTTTATGAAATTGTTCAAAATTGTAGAATATGTGTCAGAAACAAAAATCTCCTTAAACTCATATTAAATCAACCCTATCAGAATAAAACTGGTGACCCACCTCTTGAGAACAAATAATATAAATAGTAGCTACTGTGTTGAAGCAGGGCTGGGGAGTAACGAAATACATGTAACGGCATTACGTATTTAAAATACAAAATATGAGTAACTGTATTTCGTTATAATTACATTTTAAATAGGTGGTAATCAAATTACAGTGACATCCGAAAAGTATTTTAGATTACCAAAGTGATTACTTTGAATTTTAATGTCATTTTTTCATTTAATATTTAAGTAAACAGTTTGGGGATTTTAACCAATAAGGCAACTGCGTGCAGCAGCCTGTTCATTTAGCAACTCATAGTGAGAGTAGGCTACATAGGCCTACGCTCATCATCATGACACAAAAATGGACAACACAACAGAAAGCCATTCGCGTAATGCATTTCTCTCGTGGAAATACAAAGACTATTTTACTTATAAATCTGAAAAAGGACGTAACATCTCAGCGCAATGTAATGCTTACCTGCAACAAAACTTCTATCAGCATCGAAGGATTCAACATCTGAAAAGGCATCTTGAGGAAAGTTGTTCTTGATCTTTGAAAATTTTTATCCAGTAACTCGTTTTTCTTTTTCCTCATATTTTGAGTGTTGAATGGTTATCATTACGTTTAATATTTCTAAGAATTTAATTGAAAAATGAAAACGAATTATCCTAGAATTCACACTTTGGATTCAGTTAACAGATCCATACGAACCATACATGAAATAAAAGTTTATAAATTCAAACGATAGCTTTGTGTGCTTTACAGATGAACTTGAAGTCTTTATTCATTCGAAATGTTCAAGAATAGATAATCTTTTGGCGCGGTATTGCGAGTTCATGATCCGATTCTTGAACAGATGATTATTTTGAGTCAATCTTTTAAATGAATCATTTCTTTTGTTTAGCGAAACCAGTGTGAATGGATACCAATAAACTGGATAGATCTGGGGTGTGTTTCCCAAAAGCATCGTTAGCGAACTGTGGTTGTTAAATTACATTGAACTATAACGACATTAAGTTACTTGCGACCGTAGTTGCTTTGGGAAACGAGCCCTGTCAATTACTCAGCGATTCTTTTGTGCCGATCGCTTCTCAATAGAGAGGATTATCAGTGAAGTAATCGCTTAAATGGGTCATATGATGTTGCTAAAAAGTACATTATTTTGTGTATTTGGTGTAATGAAATGTGTTTATGTGGTTT
>NW_015557379.1:1552313-1564267 GCF_001515605.1 Sinocyclocheilus anshuiensis | reverse complement strand
TATGTAAACAAGTAATTGTCAACAGTGATGTTACTTTATTGCACCAACTTTGATGGTAGCACAAAACAACATTTCACAAAAAGAAATATATTAGCAAACAGACAAATAAACCTTATATATCAACTCATCAAATTACAATTGTAATATTTGTTGCCTTTCATTGTCAGTTGCGTTCATTCCTGTTGCCTGTTTTCAATTTTTCAACACGCGTGAGCGTCAGAGGCGGCGGCGGCAGGAGAAACAACTCTCTCCAATATTGTAAACGTCGACTACAGTACCCATTTCAGTACCTTCTCTATTTTACTAGACAGTGTGATAGCTGACAGCCTCACAATACGACAGGACTTTAAAATGTGTATGTGATAAAAATTTAGTAATGAGCCATAATAAAGCATTAAGTTGAAAAGGGAAATTTGTCCCACTGGGAACTGCACCACTCATGTTGTGAAAGAATCTTGGCTTTGTTGTATTGAGAAATGATTGTGGCGTTTGGACCTCCCTGACTCTAGATTTGTTATCTCTTTGGAAAAGGGAGCAGACATTTTAACAGCTATAAGCTATCACAAGCCTAATTTTCATGTCTGGAAATTCCTGAGAAAGTGTGTGTGGCCAGACAAAAGAGGTGAAGTTGAGTGTTTTGTTTACATGTGGGCACTTCTAATCACTTTCAAATGAAGCTTCACGTTTGTCAGATGATTGTGATAAACATTTGTGATTTGCAGCTTTTTTTAAAATCAGTCCTTGAGTTTTTAATCATTTTACTGCATAATTTCATATGTTTGTCTATTATTACATCTGCTGTAATTTATTTCCAATCAGAATGGCCCTAAACAACACACACACACAAATAAATAAATAAATACAATGAACAGTGGTCTGTTTACACGTTAGTCCTGTCGATGTGGGGTCAGATTAATCAGATTAATCTGCTATGTAAATACAGCCTTTATGCAAAGGATGTTAAAGTTTCAAAATTTTATTTTTGGGTTTTTTGGGTGAACTATTCATTTAATTCTTATGTGAAATACAACATGTTAAGGAATATAATGCCTATTGAGATTTCTCGTTTATGAAATTGTTCAAAATTGTAGAATATGTGTCAGAAACAAAAATCTCCTTAAACTCATATTAAATCAACCCTATCAGAATAAAACTGGTGACCCACCTCTTGAGAACAAATAATATAAATAGTAGCTACTGTGTTGAAGCAGGGCTGGGGAGTAACGAAATACATGTAACGGCATTACGTATTTAAAATACAAAATATGAGTAACTGTATTTCGTTATAATTACATTTTAAATAGGTGGTAATCAAATTACAGTGACATCCGAAAAGTATTTTAGATTACCAAAGTGATTACTTTGAATTTTAATGTCATTTTTTCATTTAATATTTAAGTAAACAGTTTGGGGATTTTAACCAATAAGGCAACTGCGTGCAGCAGCCTGTTCATTTAGCAACTCATAGTGAGAGTAGGCTACATAGGCCTACGCTCATCATCATGACACAAAAATGGACAACACAACAGAAAGCCATTCGCGTAATGCATTTCTCTCGTGGAAATACAAAGACTATTTTACTTATAAATCTGAAAAAGGACGTAACATCTCAGCGCAATGTAATGCTTACCTGCAACAAAACTTCTATCAGCATCGAAGGATTCAACATCTGAAAAGGCATCTTGAGGAAAGTTGTTCTTGATCTTTGAAAATTTTTATCCAGTAACTCGTTTTTCTTTTTCCTCATATTTTGAGTGTTGAATGGTTATCATTACGTTTAATATTTCTAAGAATTTAATTGAAAAATGAAAACGAATTATCCTAGAATTCACACTTTGGATTCAGTTAACAGATCCATACGAACCATACATGAAATAAAAGTTTATAAATTCAAACGATAGCTTTGTGTGCTTTACAGATGAACTTGAAGTCTTTATTAATTTGAAATGTTCAAGAATAGATTATCTTTGGCGCGGTAATGAGAGTTCATGATCCGATTTGTGAACAGATGATTTTTTGATTCAATCTTTTAAATGAATCATTTATGTTGTTTAATGAAACCAGTGTGAATGGTTCACATTAAACTGAATAGATCTGGGGTGTGTTTCCCAAAAGCATCGTTAGCGAACTGTTTGTTAAATTACATTGAACTGTTGAACGACTGTAGTTGCTTTGGGTAAGTTGTGGCCTAATGGTTAGAGAGTCGGACTCGTAACCCAAAGGTTGCGGGTTCGAGTCTCGTACCGGCAGGGATTGTAGGTGGGGGGAGTGAATGTACAGTGCTCTCTCCCACCTTCAATACCATGACTGAGGTGCCCTTGAGCAAGGCACCGATGGCTCTGTCAATTTTGACTCAGCGATTCTTTTGTGCCGATCACTTCTCCATAGAGAGGATTAGCAGTGAAGTAATCACTTAAAGTTGGTATGTTTGGTGTTTGGATTCGTTTTGAAGCTTGGAATGCAGCATGAAACAGCACGGAATCCCATTCATTGTATTCAAATAGAATTTATATTGATTGGTAGATTTACATGACACAAAATATTTTTGTTGTTAATAGAAATGGTGTGGAAAACTGATGTTGTTAAAAATAAACAGATAAATAAAAGGAAAACGCAAATCTTATGACTGGTAGATGTCACTTTTATTTAGAGTTGGAAAACATAAAAACAAGACATTAATATGTTCCTTTGTGTATAGCTTAAGTATTTCAAAGTATTCTAAAGTATTTAGATTAAGTTACTAAACCTGAGTAATCTAACGAAATACATTACTGATTACTTTTTAAAGCATGTATTTTGTAATCTGTAGTGAAATACATTTTAAAAGTAACCTTCCCAGCCCTGGAAGATGCACAAATGCAGGAATTATCCATGTTATTTTTGATAACGGATGTTGGTGTTAATAGCCTCGTGGGCAGTGCACTGACATATTGTACATTGGCTTTGGGCGTCCCGAGTTCAAGTCACGGCTCGTGAACCTTTCCTGGTC
Organism: Sinocyclocheilus anshuiensis; assembly: GCF_001515605.1. Classification (NCBI taxonomy): domain Eukaryota; kingdom Metazoa; phylum Chordata; class Actinopteri; order Cypriniformes; family Cyprinidae; genus Sinocyclocheilus; species Sinocyclocheilus anshuiensis. The sequence goes on along the minus strand of NW_015557379.1, from coordinate 1,561,278 downwards.
CCCCAACCCACCCCCCGCCCCTCTCACATTTCGCTTCCCGTCTAAATACTGTCCTGTCGTAATAAAGGCAAAATGCTAAAAAACTCTGTACTCATTCAAACAAGACATCTGAGCTATGTGAATGAAATAATGAATAAATGTTTATAGCATATTATGCCTTGTATGTGGTGTAGGAATGTGTCTATGTTGTGTTTTTCTGTATACAAGACCGCATTAGACAAATAAGATAAAAAACAGCTTTCAAAAGCCTTGGTGTCTTCTCATACTGGTGGCCAAAAGTTTAAATTAAGATTTTTTTTTAACGATTTCGAAGTCTCTCTTGCTCACTAAAGCCGCATTTATTTGATCAAAAATACAGTAAAACAGAAATATTGTGAAATATTATTGCAGTTTAAAAGAGCTGTTTTCTATTTGAATATATACTGTTCAAAAATAAAATTAAAGGAACACTTTTTATTCAGAGTATAGCATCAAGTCAATTAAACTCCTGGGATATTGATCTGGTCAGTTAAGTAGCAGAGGGGGTTGTTAATCAGTTTCAGCTGCTTTGGTGTCAATGAAAATAACAACAGGTGCACTAGATGGGAAACAATGAGACGACCCCCAAAACAGGAATGGTTTTACAGGTGGAGGTCACTACTCATCTTTTCTGACTGTTTTTCACTAGTTTTGCATTTGGCTAAGGGTCAGTGTCACGACTGGTAACATGAGGCGATACCTGGACCCTACAGAGGTTGCATGCACAGGCAGTCCAACTCCTCTAGGATGGCACATCAATACGTACCATTGCCAGAAGGTTTGCTGTGTCTCCCAGTACAGTCTCAAGAGCATGGAGGAGATTCCAGGAGACAGGCAGTTACTCTAGGAGAGCTGGACAGGGCCGTAGAAGGTCCGAAACCCATCAGTAGGACCGGACCGGTATCTGCTCCTTTGTTCAAGGAGGAACAGGATGAGCACTGCCAGAGCCCTACAAAATGATCTCCAGCAAGCCACTGGTGAGAATGTCTCTGACCAAACAATAAGAAACAGACTTCATGAGGGTGGCCTGAGGACCTGACGTCCTCTAGTGGGCCCTGTGCTCACTGCCCGGCACCGTGGAGCTTGATTGGCATTTGCCATTGAACACCAGAATTGGCAGGTCCGCCACTGGCACCCTGTGCTTTTCACAGATGAGAGCAGGTTCACCCTGAGCACATGTGACAGACGTGAAAGGGTCTGGAGAAGCCGTGGAGAATGTTATGCTGCCTGTAACATCGTTCAGCATGACCGGTTTGGTGGTGGGTCAGTGATGGACTGGGGAGGCATATCCATGGAGGGACGCACAGACCTCTACAGACTAGACAATGGCACCCTCACTGCCATTAGGTATCGGGATGAAATCCTTGGACCCATTGTCAGACCCTACGCTGGTGCAGTGTGTCCTGGGTTCCTCCTGGTGCACGACAATGCCCGGCCTCATGTGGTGAGAGTATGCAGGCAGTTCCTGGAGGATGAAGGAATTGATACCATTGAATGGCCCCCACGCTCGCCTGACCTAAATCCAATAAAACACCTCTGGGACATTGTTTCGGTCCATCCGACGCCGCCAGGCTGCACCTCAGACTGTTTAGGAGCTCAGTGATGCCCTGGTCATGATATGGGAGGAAATACCCCAGGACACCATCCGTCGTCCATTAGGCGCATGCCCCAACGTTGTCAGGCATGCATACACGCATGTGGGGGCCATACAAACTACTGAGTACCTTTTGAGTTGCTGCAATGAAATTTCAGCAAAATGGACTAGCCTGCTGCATCATTTTTTCACTTTGATTTTCGGGGTGTCTTTGAATTCAGTCTTCTGTAGGTTGATAATTTTCATTTCCATCATACAATGTGACATCCTTTCGTTCCTAACACATTACCCAGTCTACATCAGTCTATCCAGCATGATCTATTTCTGATGTGTTTTCAAAGTGTTCTTTTAATTTTTTTGAGCAGTGTATTTTAAAATGTGATTTACTTCTGTATTCTGCATCAATACTCCAGTCTTCAGTGGCAGATGATCCTTCAGAAATCATTAAAATATGCTGATTTGCTGCTCAGTTATTATTGGTGCTCAATTGTTAAAGGTCCAATGAAGTTCTCACTTTATATTTTGTGAACGTTTATCAATCACCTTTCTGAATGTGTTTGTTATCTTCTGAATGTGCCCGTATTCACAAAGACCAGAGGCCCATTTCAGAAAGGAGGTTAAATGAAAACTCTGGGTTTTCTGTTTCAGAATGGGAGGTATGTCAAACCCAAGAAAGCAGGGTAAGTCACACCCGTTACTGAAAGAGAGATAATGTATACTCAGAGTGAGTTACCATGGTAACTTACTCTGAACCTAACCTGGTCGAGAGCAGGTCTTCTTTGGTAAACCCAGAGTTTCTTTTGGTCTTTTTAAAGCACAAGTGAAGTTTAAATACCTAATTCATTCATTCATTCATTGACGTTGCAAAAATGCTTTTCTTACTGAGTATTTTTGTTGTTATTTTTTGCTTAATTTGTTTATTCAACTTTTACAATAACAACAGGATATAGGTACAAGAAAATGTTATTCCCCCTCCACCCCGAAACACAAAAAAAGAAAAGAAAAAAGGAGGCACAATTATAGTGCAAGTTAAGCATTTACAAATATTAAGTATACACATTGACAGATGTTTAGACATACATGCACACAAAATGTATATGTCTCAACAGATTCAAGTCATCCTCATGATAACATCTTAATGTTTAGATTAACAAAATGTAGAAGTAGTACTAGCATATTCAGAAAAAAAACCCCTATGGGGTCTGAGGGGGTTTTGGGGCCCTGGAAAAGTTTTGACATGCCCTGACATTTCTGTTTTTTTTCAGTATCTTAAAAACATATTAATGGCTAAAGTCTGATTACACTGTATTCAGCACAAACTGTGCTACAATAATATGTTAGCAACATGACTGTACATTAGACGTGCTGGTATTCGGTAACGCGATTTATCATGATCATGAATATGCACGATATAGTTGGCACTTCAAAATACCATGTATAATTATTTATTACAAATTATTCAGATTTTTTGAATGCATTTTAAAAATACTTTTCCCATCAACTGGGTAAAATGCACAACACCCTGTAACCCATAAACAAAGCACGTTTTGTTTCAGGATTTAAATATTTCAAACAGCCATTCAGATTTTTGTATTCACAGTGGTGTTCATCACAGCACACAATACTTAAATAATTAGACTTCAAGGTCCAGTCCGAAATGACACCCTGTAACCCATAAACAAAGCACGTTTTGTTTCAGGATTTAAATGTTTCAAACAGCCATTCAGATTTTTGTATTCACAGTGGTGTTCATCACAGCACACAGTACTTAAATAATTAGACTTCAAGGTCCAGTCCGAAATTTTCGTATGCGTTTTTTCGTATTCGTCATCCTTTCCTATCAAAATGCTTGCTACAGATGCGAAAACGCAGAAAATCGAACCTGGTCCGAATTTTTTTATGATGGACAAAAGTTTCGGAGGCAGTGTGTAAACGTGATTGAGACAACATGAGGTCGTGTTTATTTTTCAACGTGCGAAAATTTCGGAAGGAAAATTCGGACTCAGTGTGCAATGGCCTTAATAGGCTATTTATTTTCAAAATGTTATACATTTTAATCTGGATGTACAATATGCCCTAGATATTGTTTGACAATGTTCTAATTCTTTATTGTTCAGTCACACTTTAAATTAAGGCTCCATTAGTTAACATTAGTTAATTCATTAGTTAACATAAATTGCCAGTGAAAAAATTCTTCTTAATGAAATGATTTATTAATCTTAGTTAACTTCAACATTTAACATGTTGTTAAAATCAAAAGCTGTAACTGTATTATTTAATGAACATCAACTAACAGGTTTTGATTTAAACAAAGAATAATAACTACTGTAACAAATGTAGCTATTGCTCATTGTTAATGCGTTAACTAATGAGACCTTATGGTAAAGTGTTACCTATTGTTCTTATAATTATTTTGCACTTTAATCCGTTTGAAACATTTGTTTACTTTATACATTTTTGTGCATTGCTTTATTGTATTTAAATCTTAAGGTCTTTTTGTTATAAGGAAAAAGTTATTAAACCTGTTATAATGTATTATGACATCTAGGGATGTCCCGAGCCAATCTCATGGATCGGGATTGGGGCTGATCAAGCATTTTTTTAAACTAATCTGTATCGGTTCTCCTCAGCCTGATCCTTATTTTACATCAGCTGTCACGCCGGTGTCGTTCAGTAGGAGGTGGTATGCTCCTTTAAGTGGGTTTGCCAACCGCCATTAAAGGGGTCATATGATGCTGCTAAAAAGAACATTATCAGATCTTCTTTATGCACCAAGAGCTTGTAACACTCCAAAGAGAAAGGAAAAATTGAAATCGCATCATGTGACCCCTTTAAAGCCGTCAGTTTGAGCTTCCATGTTCAGTGTATTTGATGGACACTTTTATAATGATCAATCATTCATTTATCATTTTATTTATCTGCCGTCAGGCTATCTGAGATGTCATTGTCATAATGCATTGCGTCTTAATTCGGGTTTGAATGACTGACATTCTGACACCGCGAGCTTCATTTTTTCTAACCTTACCTCCACTTTATCTTGCTATTATTCTGCTTACTGTACATATAAAATAGAAGAAGTTAATATCAGTAGTCCCATATTCATAATTGTGACTACAAAGCCTGCTTACAATGTCTACTATTGTAATATACATAATGCAACTCATTTTAACGGCACTAATTTTATTAACGAGCGATTAACGCAGCGCGCATTTCCTGTTTGACCCGTGGCCTAGCCCATACAGGAGAATTGGAAAATGCAGCCATAGACAGTTAAGAGTGCAGCAGCAAACAGAAATGGAGAAAGAAAAAGGTCTTCTGAACGGTAAATTAATTTACTGATAGTTCTGTCGACAAGACAAAGGTTGTCTGCGTGTATTGTCGATGTGAATTAAGTGATCACCGCAGCACGTCGAGTTTAAAATATCACTTGATGGCGAAGCATACAGCCAAAGGCAGACCACACTAGATAGTTTGCAGCAGAGATGGGTGGACAACTCCACAACCAATAGACTCACCACAGTGACAGCTAAATGGGTGGCTACAGCATGTAGGCCAGTTAATGTAATGGAGGATGAGGGTCTACTTGAAATTATTCCCATCGCATCTAATGATTATACATATGAACTACCTTCGAGAGCCACCGTTACAAGCAAGATTCACAACTCCTATGAAGAGGAGAAAGCTAAAGTTGAGGAGGCATTGAGACAGACGAACAAGGTCACGCTAACCGGAGACTACTGGACTTCCCTCAGTAACGGTAGCTACCTGGGGGTCACAGCACATTTTTTGACACACACTGGAATCTTCGGTCACACGCCAGACGAGAGGCACTATGCTGACATTTGCGCTGAGCACTTTCTGCAAGTAGCCAGACAGTGGAACATTGAACTCAAAATTAGCACACTGACAACTGATAGTGCACGCAACATGATTGCAGGCAGCTCCCGTTCAGGCATATATGCCTTGCATTGCATACAGCCTCCACTGAGATATCACAGTTTCGATCCAGAACAGCCCGTTTGACAGCGCCTTGGCAAAATGCAGGAAGGTAGTGGGGCATTTCAAGCACAGCCCAAGCCCAGCAAACACAGCAGAGATCGAACAGCAGCAAGTTGCACATCTTCAAAAGAAAGAGTCACTCACACAGGAGGTATCAACTAGATGGAATAGCCCGTTGGAAATGATAAAGTGTGTTCAAAGAAATCAAGAACCACTGAGAGATGCACTACATGCAAGCAACATCAACATGCCAACAACAGCTGAACTGGATAAACTGAAGAGATTGGAGACTGTGCTGGAACACTGCAGGTAATGTATTGATACTCTCTTTTATTATGTTTGTTTCTCAGTCAAAGTAAGGTTGTGTCAAAAGTGGGGAAGTGTGTGTGCGTATCAGTGAGAGATTGAAACACACCTATAAATCATAAATAAATAGAAACTCATAATTTGTGTTTTTTATGTGACATTTATAATGTCAATATAATGTCAATAAAGAATGGATTTCTCTGTTGTTCTGACATGTCTCTGACAGCGTGTTTTGTGTGTGTGTGCACACGTGTGTGTCAGTGAGAGTGAGACAAAGACATAATGAGTGTCTCACTCACTTTCAAATTAAAGTGCTTTTCTCTACTATTGCAGGTATGTGAGTGAACTTCTAGGAGGAGAGAAGTTTGTTTCTTGCTCAGTTGTGCTGCCAGTGTTGTGTCATCTATCACGTGTGATGGAGGTCTCAGAAGGTGACAAATGTAAACAGGCTTGTCTGTTTTAGCAACTGGCTAAGTGCAAAGAAAGAGAAATAATGGGAACTTGTTGTTTTTCTATGTTCTTTTTTTCCCATGTGTTTAATAGACATGAACAAGTTCTTTGAAAAACATATCTACCATCTTTGAAACATGTCTATGTTCTTTATGCTGTATGTTTAGGGTGGTTTCCGTAATAATAAATGTTAATTTTGCATGTTCAGAAGAAGTGAGCTGTAAACAGGCTTGTGTAAGTAAATTCCTCAGTGCACAGAAAGAGAAGTAATAGGAACCTGGTATTTCTGTTCTTTTATCCCATGTGCTTAATAATAGACATGAACAAGTTCTTTGAAAAACATGTCTATGTTCTTTTTGCTCTGTTTAGGGTTGTTTCACTAATAATAAACATACATTTGCATAAAGCATCTATGTTTGTCCATGCCCATGTTGATTAGAGTCTTAAAAACTTGAGATATATATATACAAAGAGAGAGTGTGTATCTTTTAATATATACATAAACATACATCATATATATTTTACTCTCTCCACAACTCTGTATACAATGGATTGATTTTAATGACTTTAATGTGCTTTAAGTGTGCACCAAACATACATTCCTATAGGAATATACAAGTGTCGGATCGGGACTCGGCATCGGCAAATACTCAATATTCAATGACTCGGATCGGATCAGGTGCACAAAAAACCTGATCGGGACATCCCTAATGACAATGCTTTTTTTGCAACTAATTTAAAATTTCGTTATAATACCATATACCTTGATAAAAGTTTTAGCAATTAATCGCAACATGAACATTTTACCGTCACATGCCTACTGTACATGTTTGTGTTTTTGAGAAAAACAACATTTATGCTAAACATTTTACATTTTAAGTCACTGAAATAAGGCCATAAAACAAATACAGAACATTTATTCACAAGGCTTTTCAGAACGGGATGTGGTAGACTACAGTTTTTGCTATAAAATGTGAAAATCATCTTGGTCACTCATTCACAGAAAACAATATATAGATTTAACTTTTGTAAGAGTGTTTCCCATACATTGATTTATTTGTGGCGGCCCTCCACAATAACAAAACTGACTGCCACAAATAGATTTTCCAAAAAGCTTTGACTTCGTTGAATAAACATGAGCATTGCACGTTTCAAAATCAAAACCCAATGCGGGTGTTTTTATATCACTGTATTTCTGAAGGAAACCGACTGTCTTCAGAAAAGTTTGGATATCATTTTCATCTCATCTTGCATGTAATGTAAGGTAAGAGATCGTCCATGACATGCGGAGTCCCACAAGGCTCAATACTTGCACCGCTCTTGTTTAGCTTGTATATACACAATACACTTAAAAATAAATATGATTAAAAAATCTGGAATTTTTAACAACTTAAGATAATAAAAATCTAAAAATGAAAAAATAAAATATTTTAAATAAAGATATTTAAAAGAAAAAAAAATCTAATACCCTTCAAAAATCCATCAGATGAAGGTATCTGCGGAAACGGGAATTGAAGCTAACATTGGATTCGGACATGCCTGATGCCTTCCTACCTTGGAATGCATTCTCCGAAGGCAGCATTTTTCAGCTTTCGGACACAGCAAAAAACTCTAATCGGCCAATAGGGGGCACTACAGCGATCAAAAACGTTGAAATCCTATGTTAGATTTCCTCATTGTGAACAACTTTGGCTCAAGAAGTACTGTAGTCCAGGAGATATGTGAAAATAATGTTCACTTTTTCATAAAAGCATGAAACTTGGTACACTTGTATAGTTTGCAGCCCTAAGCATTGTGTTAAATGTTTTTGTGTCTAAACTTTAATTACACTAATTGTGACAGGGAGTTTGAATGCTTGAATGCCTTCTAAAAACAAAAACGAGATATACTGTATATAGTGTATCACCATTCAGTGTGTTAAAAAAGAGAGAAGCTCTCTGGTGAATGTTGTGTGTTTTATACACACACCTCTAATGACCGAGAACAATGCAGTCTTTTCAAATGCCTCTTTCTGCAGCGGACCACCCCCCTTCATGTTGAATTTGGACATGAGGGAACTTTTTTAAAACCCTAAAATATATTACAGATTGAGGTGGTTAACAATTGCGGACAAAGTTTGACATTTCAAAATGACCAGTAAAGGAATTATTTTATAAATTTCTGATTTGCGTTGTAAATTATTGAGTATTGACAGCACAATGTTTGATTAATATGGCAAGATTTGTAGGCTTTACCTGTCCGGCATCCTTCTGGCACTGTCTTTGAGGTTTCTTCCTTCAATTCTGCACAACTTTGACACCTGAATAACACATGCCAATGTCAGGCGGGTAGTATTATATGCGTCCGTGTACACATGTTTACCAACCTTGAACATTGATGCCCGTTGACCTGCAAGTTTTCCAGGTTCACCAACCCCTTAAAACTCTTTATTCCAGCAGTTTAAGTTTTTCCCTATTAGTGCCCCCCACAATCTGTCTCTGCCTCCAAAATTGTCTGGCACAACTGACTTCATAACAACACAGTGATAGCTGCTGTAACTAAAAAGTAGCCCAGTACAAACAGTAACCGCAAATGTACATGGAATAATAAATTCACCCC